>NC_069502.1:545719741-545812241 GCF_027579735.1 Bombina bombina | reverse complement strand
TCATAACAAAATATTTATTTATTTATTTTGCCTTTTTTTGCTGTAAAATAACTCTGAAAATTGTGCTTGTTCCACTTTCAGATGATCGGTTTCTTCTATTATTTTACTAATGGAGTAATTTAGCTGAGCCTGCAACAGTGTACACAGTAATTGGATAGATCTATAAACCTGTTCATTTATATCTCTCCCTTATTGGCTACAGCAAATGAGATCTGGAACATAGATTACACAAATATTTTCAAGAGGAAACACATGAACTGCTCATAATTTGCAGAGCTTTATAAACTGGGCTTAAAACAACAGTGTTAAAAATATTTAAATTATTTATTTTGCAAGCTATGTGTAGATATTTGAATATGAGTGCCAACTAGTAATGTATAAATATGCTGTTGTTCTTAATATCTGTTAAGCATGTTTTCCGTCGAAGCGCTGAAACAGTGCTGACTTATATTTGGCATTTTTCATTAAAGGAAATTTGACTTTATTGGATGTGCTACTTGGATTTACTGTACTGGGCCCATGTGCATGGACCTGCAGCTAGCACTACAGTTGTATAATACACAGATGCTGAATCTTTTTTTCAGTGACATTTTGGATAAGACTTTGCTGTGTCCTTGGAGGAATTTTGCAAGCCAGCTAATCCTTGGAAGATTCTCCATTATTCCAAGTTTTCTCCGTTTGGTTATAATGGCCCACACTGTAGTCCCTCAGAGTCATATAGCCTTAGAAATTACTTTGAAACCCTTTCCAAACTGATATTTCAACAAGTTTTTTTTCTTGTGCTTTTTGTTGAGACCTTGTAGTTTACATCACATTGATGGTAAGGTACTATATAAGTCTTGTTTCAACTTAAAAGGACTGGCAGTAACCAAGTCTGGGTATGTCTGTTCCAATTTAGTCCAATAATTATTACATTTGTTTAATAGTTTGCTTGCATAACATGGACATCTGGTGGAAGAAAATGATAATTGACTTATACTGCATTTTGTATGGAGATCTGAAACATTAAGTGTGAAAACTATGCAAAAAAAAACCCAACAGAATTTATGCTTAACGTTAAATGTATTTCCTTTGGGCTGATGAGAGTCCATAGTTTCATAATGTGGAATAGTTCATGAAAAGATCAAGAACCCTCATAGAGCTTTAGTCCCTCCCACTTCCTCTCCATATAGCCAAGCAGAGGCGAGAGACAGAAAAAATGGTATGAAAGAAAGCAGGGTTATGAGGTGCAAATGAAAACTGTTACCCATATACTAAAATAGGGTGGGGGCTATGGAGTCTCGTCAGCCGGAAGGAAATACATTTATCGGTAAGTATCAATTCTGTTTTCCTTCTTAGCTGATGAGAGTCCATAGCTACATAACATGTGGGATACAATACCCAAGCTGAAAGTCCATGTTAAGGACAGGTGGGACAAAAAGTAGTCAGTTACTATTACCCAGACACTGTGGTCTGAAGGATTTTGCTGCCAATAGCTGCATCAGAAGAAGCATAAATGTGAAAATGATAAAATTTCGAAAAAGTGTGATGAAAAGACCAAGTTGCCGCCTTGGAAATCTGTTCCAAGGAGGCATCATCTTTGAAAGCCCAGGAAGTTTATACTGATGTTGTAGAATGAGCAGTTACTCTTTTTCGGTAGCAGTTTTACCACAACCAAGTAAGCCTTACGAATAATTTTCTTGAGCCAGGATGCCAGGGACACCGCTGTAGTATTCTGATCTTTCCTAGGACCAGAGAAGTGAACAAATAAACTTGAAGTTCTTTTGTAGCCTGACTATAGAACTTTAAAGTTCTGACGACATCTAGGTTGTGAAGTAATTTTTCCTTTGGATTAGGCTGCTTTGGACACAAAGAAGGTACAACTATTTCCTAACTTATATTTTCTGAAGATACCACCTTTAGAAGAAAATAATTTTTGGTCCAATGACCGCCTTATCTTGGTGAAAAGTTAGAAATGAAGGATCACAAGATAGAGCTGATTGTTCAGAAACTCTTCTAGCTAAAGAGATGACTAAAAGAATAAGGACCTTCCAGGACAACCATTTAAGGTCTAAAATAAGCATAGGTTCAAAAGCAGAACCTTGCAGAACAAAGAAAACTTAATTCAAGTTCCAAAAGAGGAGAAATTGTCCTAACAGGATGAATTCTTACTAGGGCTTGAACAAAAGTTTGAACATCTGGCAACTTAGCCAGCTTTTTGTGAAACTAAACATTTAACGCAGATATCTGACCCTTTAGAGAACTAGCTGATAGGCCCAAATCTAGTCCATCCTAAAGGAACTGAAGTATTCTGGGAATTTTAAAAAAACCTCAAGAAGAACACCAAATAAAGTAAGCTTTCCAGATGTTAAAGTGATTGTAAGGTTATGCAGTTTAAGACGTAGTCTGTAAAATGAATCCTAAAAAAAGGTGCACTTTCATTCATTACATTTTTTAATGGCCGTTCCTTTGATAAATAATTACCATTTACTTATGGCAGACATCCGCTATTCCCCCATCTCATCCTGTATTTAGTTGATCGATGAGGAATCCGGCTTCATCCAATCATTGCGTGCCCCCTATAGCGTCCAGCTCGTAGGGCATGCAACAATTGGATGAAGCTGGATTCATCGTCGATCAGCTAAATTCAGGATGAGATGCGGGCAGAGGCACAGGGGGATGTTTGCTATAAGTAAACGGTAATTATTTAACTAAGGAACCGTCTTTAAAAAATCTAATGAAGGAAAGTGCACCTTTTTTTAAAATTCATTTTACATACTACGTGTTAAACTGCATAACCTTACAATCACTTTAAGATACATTCTTTGCTTTACCAGCTTGCTTGCTTGCATAAAGCAAAGTATAGATACCCGAGTCAGAGAAACCCCTGATCTTGAGGTCTAATCATTTAACCCTCACATTGTCAAATTCAGCAAATTGAGATCCAAGTGAAACAGAGGTCCTGAGACAGAAGATCCTTTCTTAGGAGTAGGGTCCATGAAGTAAGAGAAGACATCTGAATTAAGTTTACATACCAAGTTCTGCAGGCCCACACGAGAGCTATGAGAATTTGCTTAATCCTGTTTACTCTTGAAAGAAGAATAAATTGGGAAAACAGGAATGCTAAATGAAATATTCAGGGACAAACAAAGGCATCTATCATAGAGCACTGGTGTCTCATATCTGACACAATATCCTTAAAGCTGTGATTTAGCTTGTACACCATTTGATTTTACATAGAAAAACCCAGTTTAGAATAAGCTGGTTGAATATGACTTGATGATGAACCCATTCTCCTGCCTGAACAGATTAAAGCAGTCTGCTCCCCAGTTGTTCACTCCTTGAATATGAAGACAATAGAAAACAGCTTAATTTCTGTATTCAGAAAAGGATGAGAGGCACTTCTTTTATAATGAGAGAGATGTGAGTCCCCCCTTGACAGATGATTTAAGCAACCGCTGAAATGATGTCTGATCAGAAATGGAGATGTGCCTTGGCTGAGAAGATACCATGGTCTGAAGAGCTCTAAGAAATGCTTGGAGTTCCAGAATTTTAAGTGGTAACCTTGCCTCCAAAGGGAACCAAACTCCTGCATCCCTCGAGATCTCCAGATGGAGCCGTGGCCCAGGCGAGTGCTGATGTGAGCATTGAAAATAAAGAACGGAAAGCAAAAAGGATGCATAAATAGAGCAAGGAAACCAAATACCTTTGAGATAGTCATAAGGAAAATAGGAACCTGGTAAGACATTGTAAAAGTTGTTTGAGCATTAGGGCTTACCTTCCACATTTTCTATGTATACTCATAAATTCGAAATTAAATACAGAGTATAGCACCTTATCACACCTGCACCTGAGAATGAGTCTGTGATTCCTGGTTTGCAGCCTCTGCTTTGTCCTTGAAGCACAAGAGGGCTGAGGAAAAACCTTGCAACACAAACTCTCTCTATAATAAAAAGATGTTAAACACACGTATAAAAGATAAATGTAAAGAGGAAAATAGCATCCACAGGTCTAATCAAACTCTAGACATAGTGTGTATTGAGACTAGCAATGCGTGTTGATGCAAGTACTAAAATATTTTGATCCATGTCTGCGGGGCACCCTTAACCTTTGCGGGCCCTGGGCAAGACAAATTTGTGGGGCCCCACAGCCCAGCATTTTTTTTTTATCCTCCCCTTGTATTCCCTGGGCCCTGTATGGCCCACTTATATCCTAACATTAATTGTACACTATATATAAGAATAACAGTCTATATTACACCTCCTGATACCATAAACACTTTTTCACAAACAAAATACAGGATATACATTGCACCTTCTCATACTCTCACCCCTGAAAGTGCTGGCCCCCCCAAAGTGCGGGGTCCTGGGCAGGTGCCCCTCTCACCCTGCCCAAAGGGCAGGCCTGTAAAGTCTGCATGTAGCTGAACATACAATTTAGCATCTGAGAAGTAAAGTCTGCATGTAGCTGAACATACAATTTAGCATCTGAGATAAAAGTAATTTGCATGGTCTGTCAGAAAACAGAATCTATACTACTCAAAATAATGATATTAGTGAGGTCAGTAGTAACCGAACCACAAAGTAAACATAAAAGTGCATGGATTGGAAAATATTGTGCATAAAAGTGCTAGCAAAACATTATCTCTGTTGTGTGACAGGAAAAGAAAGTAGGAAAGTTCCCAGTACATACGCTGAGGTGGAAACATTTGTACTGGTAATACAAAGCTATATAATGCTATAATACAAAACATGTCTAATGATTATATTTATAGATTTGGTACATATATGCATGCCCCTTATTTCGAATATTGACTATGTTAAAGTACAATACCATTCAGGCTCTAAAAAATGTATATGTTTTATCTATATATATATATATATATATATATATATATATATATGTGGCCCTCGGTTTACGACGGTTCAATTTGCACCCTTTTTTTCAGTCATGTGACTGATATTTAATGCATACATTAAATTAGCCAGTAGGTGTAGCTGTCCGCTTGTGTTGCAGCAAACACATGCAAAGAAAAGCAAGCCAGACGTGATCAATGGATCAGCTTTCAAAGGAACAAGATCTAGCAGCCACTTCCCTTAGATGCCGACTCATTGCAGAGAACTTTTTGCAGAAAAAGGCAAGTAAAAAACGTTTTTGTTCATTAAACTTAGTTTGATGATTATACAGTCTGTTGTGTGATTAAACACAGGCAGGCTGAAATTAATCAGTGTATAACCAGACCTGAGCAATGGAGACGTTTTAAAAGGAACAAGATCTAGCAGCCCTTAGCTGCAGAAAAATGCAAGTAAAAAAACATTTTTCTTCATTAACCTTAGTTTGATGATGATACAGTCTGTTGTGTGATTATTTTGTTTTTGTTCATTAAACTTAGATTGATGATGATACAGTATGTGTTTGTGTGATAATTTTATTAGGTGCAGTTTAGCAAATGTTTTTGTTTATTAAACTTAGTTTGATGATGATACAATCTATATTATTAGGTTTATAATGCTGTTTCGCATTTAAAGTCTTCATTTCAAAGTTAGGTGTTACTTATGTCAATTTTGAGAGGGGCCTGGAACCTAACTTCCTCACTTCCCATTGACTTACATTATAAACTGGGTTTCAATTTACAACGGTTTCGATTTACAACCATTCCTTCTGGAACCTAACCCCGGCATAAACTGAGGGCTACCTGTATGTATATATAGATATTATTATTATATTAATGAATCCCAAATATACTGCCCAGAGGAATTATTTTTATATACAAGCTATAGGTTTAACTGAGAGCTAAACACATTTTTTAAGAACATTGAACAGTAGCTGTGAAAGGCTGAGAGGACTGCTGTTAATGCAACAACATATGAGCATACCATGTTTTGCGTAAATTACTGTATCTGATAAATAAATTGATCATGTTGTAATCAAAGGGTATCTGCATGTCAGTAACAGTAAAATCGGAGTATAATTACAGGGGAATCAGCATCATCACTTGTACACAAACCGGCTGTACAGAAGATATAAAGGTATATACCCATGCATTATTATTATTATCAGGTATTTGTTGAGCGCCAACAGGTTCCGCAGCACTATGAACATGGGTGGTATATAAAAAAATGATTACAGGGATCAAATGGGTGAAGGGTCCTGCCGAGAGTTGCACTGTTGTAGTCGGCTCTTATGAAGGTGGACTACAAACAGCTGGGCTCATAGGCTTACATGCTATGGGGTTTAAGGGGATAGCAGTGGAGATAGGAAGGTTAGTGTAGGTTGTAAGCGTCCCTGAATAGTAGAGTCTTCAGGGAGCACTTGAAGCTTTTAAAACAAAGGGGAGATTCTTGTGGAGTGAGGCAGAGAGTTCCATAAGATGGGAGCCAGTCTTGAGAAATCTTGTAGACGGGAATGCATGTAAAAGTCAGTTGTAAGTAGATATGTTAGACTATGCAGTTACATATATATATATATATATATATATATATAAATATCCGCACTCACTGGGTTTAAATTGACAGATCGCAACTTGGGGCGGATCCTTGTGACGTGGATGATGACAATCCTCACCATTGACTGATTTTGGGTCATGTGACCGGAATAGACACAGGGAGTGATGCGTTGCAGGGCATTCACTCTGACATCAATAGACACGGGCCGTACACATATGAGTGAAGTGAGTTACATCTTACCATTGCCATATATAAATATCATATACTATCTTTTAGGATCAGGTAACCAGCAACGGGGTTAGATTAAAAGCAACCTAACACATTGAACAATAATATACATAATAATATACATATAACGATTCATAGCCATCAGATACTGTGCTATATTATAACGATCCAAGGTTTTCAGACACTGTGTGAAACATATAAGCATTTTAATTGAATAAAGTAGACTGCTTATACATCTATGCAGATGATGAAGGGTGCTAAATTGTACTTTATAACAGGGTACATCACTTCTTTCACTTGTTTATGTGTTAGTGTTGGATTATGTTCCCTTATGGCACTTAAACAGTGACATGGTTGTTTATTCATGCATTTTATTTATCTATTGAGGTTTTGATTGTTTCCACATTTGTATGTTTTTGATTTTTCTCCTTGGAAACAGTTGTTGTTATATGGGATCACCTTGATAACCATATTTTGGCGCAATTTTGTATGTGGGGGTGGGGTTTATCATCCTATATAATGTTTGTTGTTTCACTATTTGTTTGGTCCTAGGAAGGGGTGTTGTACCCCAAAACATCACTATAAATTTATTTCACTTTAAAAAAAACTATAAATTTATTTCACTTAAACCCAGTGAGTGCGGATTTTTTGTTTATTATGATTGAACCTACTTTTCCTGACACCCTGGCAGTTGTTTTTGTGAGGTGAGAGTGCAAATCCATTTTGGGACTATAAAATACAACATTTTAAATTAAAATATGTTGTTATATGTTGTTGTATTTTGCCCGGAAACAACTTCACCCAGCAGTGATTTAAATTTTCTCCCAGCTAATGAGTAGCAGCAACTACGAAAGAGTCTGTCCTGGGATAGTTATGAATCACTGCTCTAACCCTAGATAAGTTTATAAGCTGTGTGAACAGCGATACTTTGGCGTTAAGGGAATCTGCTGAAAAGCAGACTTGAAGTAAAAAGATTTGTCATTGTGAACCTAATTTGCATATCTTACCCAGAATCCTTTGCTGCATTGGAAACAATGTATTCAAGAGGTTTTCTGTGGGAAAGACCAGGCTTCTGGCCTGTCTAGATTTGTTAATGAACTACACAATGAGTTATTTTCTCTCTGTCTTTCTATATATATATATATATATAAAACATTAAAATACCAAGTACCTTGTTGAAGATATATTTGGGGCTTTAATAAATGTGAGTCTATACAAGATAGAGCATATAAAACATTTTATTGCTGATATAAACTGGTTGTATAAACCAATTATAAATATACTCACATATGGGCACATAAAGCACACCTATCTGTATAGAAAACTATAATCATTTGATATGTAAACTCAAGTTATTGGCTCACTGCAGAATAATACTGTGCTGTAATGCATTCAAAGTAACCTGTTTTACAATTTTGTATATATATATATATATATATATATATATATATATTGTGTGTGTGTATATATATATATATATATATATATATATATATAGTATTTCTTTACTATAAGGAGAGTATGCCATTTTAAATCTGCATTCCTTAGAATACTACTAGAATTAGATTAGCTTTACAAAAAAACCTTGCCATACATATAGTTATAAACATGCATGTAACAGAGATTTGTACATCACCCTGTGAAAAGTCATGCAACCTTACTTAAAGGGACAGTCAACACCAGAATTTTTGTTGTTTTAAAAGATAGATAATCCCTTTATTACCAATTCCCCAGTTTTGCATAACCAACACAGTTATAATTATACACGTTTCTCCAACATAGGTGTGTCCGGTCCACGGCATCATCCTTACTTGTGGGATATTCTCTTCCCCAACAGGAAATGGCAAAGAGCCCAGCAAAGCTGGTCACATGATCCCTCCTAGGCTCCGCCTACCCCAGTCATTCTCTTTGCCGTTGCACCGGCAACATCTCCACGGAGATGGTTAAGAGTTTTTTGGTGTTTAAATGTAGTTTTTATTCTTCAATCAAGTGTTTGTTATTTTAAAATAGTGCTGGTATGTACTATTTACTCTGAAACAGAAAAGAGATGAAGATTTCTGTTTGTAAGAGGAAGATGATTTTAGCAAACGTTACTAAAATCGATTGCTGTTTCCACACAGGACTGTTGAGATGAAGTAACTTCAGTTGGGGGAAGCAGTTGGCAGACTTTTCTGCCTGAGGTAGGACTGGCCACATTTCTAACAAGACTTTGTAATGCTGGAAGGCTGTCATTTTCCCTATGGGGACCGGTAAGCCATTTTCTTAGATTAAGTAAAAGAATAAAGGGCTTTATAAGGGCTTAAAAAACTGGTAGACATTTTTCTGGGCTAAAACGATTACTTTGCTAAGCATATTTGGCAGATTATAACTCTTTATAGTTATTATAATCTTGGGGATTGTTGTTAAAAAACGGCAGGCACTGTATGGACACCTTTTTCAGATGGGGGCCTTTTCTAGTCATAGGCAGAGCCTCATTTTCGCGCCACTAATGCGCAGTTGTTTTTGGAAAGCAAGGCATGCAGATGCATGTGTGAGGAGCTAAGAACCACTGAAAAAGCTTATAGAAGGCGTCATTTGGTATCGTATTCCCCTCTGGGCTTGGTTGGGTCTCAGCAAAGCAGATACCTGGGACTGTATAGGGGTAAAATGTAAAAATGGCTCCGGTTCCGTTATTTTAAGGGTTAAAGCTTTCAATACTTTTAAGGCTTTAAGACACTGTGGTGAAATTTTGGTGAATTTTGAACAATTCCTTCATGCTTTTTCGCATATTCAGTAATAAAGTGTGTTCTGTTTAAAATTTAAAGTGACAGTAACGGTTTTATTTTAAAACGTTTTTTGTGCTTTGTTGACAAGTTTAAGCCTGTTTAACATGTCTGAACCATCAGATAAGTGATGTTCTATATGTATGAAAGCCAAGGTTTCTCCCCATTTAAATATATGTGATAATTGTGACATAGTGTCCAAACAAAGTAGGGACAATGATGCCACAGATAATAATATTGCCCAAGATGATTCCTCAAATGAGGGGAGTAAGCATGGTACTGCATCATCCCCTTCTGTGTCTACACCAGTTTTGCCCACACAAGAGGCCCCTAGTACATCTAGTGCGCCAATACTTATTACCATGCAACAATTAACGGCTGTTATGGATAATTCTATTGCAAACATTTTATCTAAAATGCCTACTTATCAGAGAAAGCGCGATTGCTCTGTTTTAAACACTGAAGAGCAAGAGGACGCTGATGATAACGGTTCTGACATACCCTCACACCAATCTGAAGGGGCCAGGAGGGAGGTTTTGTCTGAGGGAGAAATTTCAGATTCAGGAAAAATTTCTCAACAAGCTGAACCTGATGTTGTAACATTTAAATTTAAATTAGAACATCTCCGCGCACTGCTTAAGGAGGTATTATCTACTCTGGATGATTGTGACAATTTGGTCATTCCAGAGAAATTATGTAAGATGGACAAGTTCCTAGAGGTTCCGGTGCCCCCCGATGCTTTTCCTATACCCAAGCGGGTGGCGGACATAGTAAATAAGGAGTGGGAAAGGCCCGGCATACCTTTTGTTCCTCCCCCTATATTTAAGAAATTATTTCCTATAGTCGACCCCAGAAAGGACTTATGGCAGACAGTCCCCAAGGTCGAGGGGGCGGTCTCTGCTCTAAACAAACGCACTACTATTCCCATAGAAGATAGTTGTGCTTTCAAAGATCCTATGGATAAAAAATTAGAGGGTTTGCTTAAAAAGATGTTTGTTCAGCAAGGTTACCTTCTACAACCAATTTCGTGCATTGTTCCTGTCACTACGGCAGCGTGTTTCTGGTTCGAAGAACTAGAAAAGTCGCTCAATAAAGAATATTCGTATGAGGAGGTTATGGACAGAGTTCAAGCACTTAAATTGGCTAACTCTTTTATTTTAGATGCCGCTTTGCAATTAGCTAGATTAGCGGCGAAAAATTCAGGGTTTGCTATCGTGGCGCGCAGAGCGCTTTGGCTAAAGTCTTGGTCAGCGGATGTGTCTTCCAAGACAAAATTGCTTAACATCCCTTTCAAGGGTAAAACACTGTTTGGTCCTGATTTGAAAGAGATTATTTCAGACATCACCGGGGGAAAGGGCCACGCCCTTCCTCAGGATAGGTCTTTTAAGGCTAAAAATAAGCCTAATTTTCGTCCCTTTCGCAGAAACGGACCAGCCTCTAATTCTACATCCTCTAAGCAAGAGGGTAATTCTTCTCAACCCAAACCAGCCTGGAGACCGATGCAAGGCTGGAACAAGGGTAGGCAGGCCAAGAAGCCTGCCACTGCTACCAAAACAGCATGAAGGGATGGCCCCCGATCCGGGACCGGATCTGGTGGGGGGCAGATTTTCTCTCTTTGCTCAGGCCTGGGCAAGAGATGTTCAGGATCCTTGGGCACTAGAAATAGTTTCTCAGGGTTATCTCCTGGAATTCAAGGAACTACCCCCAAGGGGAAGGTTCCACAGGTCTCAATTATCTTCAAACCAGATAAAAAGACAGGCATTCTTACATTGTGTAGAAGACCTGTTAAAGATGGGAGTAATTCATCCAGTTCCAATAGGAGAACAAGGGATGGGGTTTTACTCCAACCTGTTCATAGTTCCCAAAAAAGAGGGAACATTCAGACCAATTTTAGATCTCAAGATCCTAAACAAATTTCTCAGGGTTCCATCGTTCAAAATGGAAACCATTCGAACGATCCTTCCTACCATCCAGGAAGGTCAATTTATGACCACGGTGGATTTAAAGGATGCGTACCTACATATTCCTATCCACAAGGAACATCATCAGTTCCTAAGGTTCGCTTTTCTGGACAAGCATTACCAGTTTGTGGCACTTCCATTCGGATTAGCCACTGCTCCGAGAATTTTCACAAAGGTACTAGGGTCCCTTCTAGCGGTTCTAAGACCAAGGGGCATTGCAGTAGTACCGTACTTGGACGATATACTGATTCAAGCGTCGTCTCTGTCAAAAGCAAAGGCTCATACGGACATCGTCCTAGCCTTTCTCAGATCTCACGGATGGAAAGTGAACATAGAAAAAAGTTCTCTGTCCCCGTCAACAAGAGTTCCCTTCTTGGGAACAATAATAGACTCCTTAGAAATGAGGATTTTTCTGACAGAGGTCAGAAAATCAAAACTTCTAAGCTCTTGTCAAGTACTTCATTCTGTTCTTCGTCCTTCCATAGCGCAGTGCATGGAAGTAATAGGATTGATGGTTGCAGCAATGGACATAGTTCCTTTTGCACGAATTCATCTAAGACCATTACAACTGTGCATGCTCAGACAGTGGAATGGGGATTATACAGACTTGTCTCCAACGATTCAAGTAGATCAAAGGACCAGAGATTCACTCCGTTGGTGGCTGATCCTGGACAACCTGTCACAGGGAATGAGCTTCCGCAGACCAGAGTGGGTTATTGTCACGACCGACGCCAGTCTGGTGGGCTGGGGCGCGGTCTGGGAACCCCTGAAAGCTCAGGGTCTATGGTCTCGGGAAGAATCTCTTCTCCCGATAAACATTCTGGAACTGAGAGCGATATTCAATGCTCTCAAAGCTTGGCCTCATCTAGCAAAGGCCAAATTCATAAGGTTTCAATCAGACAACATGACGACAGTTGCATATATCAACCATCAGGGGGGAACAAGGAGTTCCCTGGCGATGGAGGAAGTGACCAAGATAATACAATGGGCGGAGGATCACTCCTGCCACTTGTCTGCAATCCACATCCCAGGAGTGGAAAATTGGGAAGCGGATTTTCTGAGTCGTCAGACATTCCATCCGGGGGAGTGGGAACTCCATCCGGAAATCTTTGCCCAAATAACTCGATTATGGGGCATTCCAGACATGGATCTGATGGCCTCTCGTCAGAACTTCAAGGTTCCTTGTTACGGGTCCAGATCCAGGGATCCCAAGGCGACTCTAGTGGATGCACTAGTAGCACCTTGGACCTTCAACCTAGCTTATGTATTCCCACCGTTTCCTCTCATTCCCAGGCTGGTAGCCAGGATCAATCAGGAGAGGGCTTCGGTGATCTTGATAGCTCCTGCGTGGCCACGCAGGACTTGGTATGCAGACCTGGTGAATATGTCATCGGCTCCACCATGGAAGCTACCTTTGAGACAGGACCTTCTTGTTCAAGGTCCATTCGAACATCCGAATCTGGTTTCCCTCCAACTGACTGCTTGGAGATTGAACGCTTGATTTTATCAAAGCGTGGGTTTTCAGATTCTGTAATAGATACTCTGATTCAGACTAGAAAGCCTGTAACTAGAAAAATTTACCATAAGATATGGAAAAAATATATCTGTTGGTGTGAATCTAAAGGATTCCCATGGAACAAGATAAAAATTCCTAAGATTCTATCCTTTCTACAAGAAGGTTTGGAGAAAGGATTATCTGCAAGTTCTCTGAAGGGACAGATCTCTGCGTTATCTGTTTTACTTCACAAAAGGCTGGCAGCTGTGCCAGACGTTCAAGCGTTTGTTCAGGCTCTGGTTAGAATCAAGCCTGTTTACAGACCTTTGACTCCTCCCTGGAGTCTTAATCTAGTTCTTTCAGTTCTTCAAGGGGTTCCGTTTGAACCCTTACATTCCGTAGATATTAAGTTATTATCTTGGAAAGTTTTGTTTTTGGTTGCAATTTCTTCTGCTAGAAGAGTTTCTGAGTTATCTGCTCTGCAGTGTTCTCCGCCCTATCTGGTGTTCCATGCAGATAAGGTGGTTTTGCGTACTAAGCCTGGTTTTCTTCCGAAAGTTGTTTCCAACAAAAATATTAACCAGGAGATAGTTGTACCTTCTTTGTGTCCGAATCCAGTTTCAAACAAGGAACGTTTGTTACACAATTTGGACGTAGTCCGTGCTCTAAAGTTCTATTTAGAGGCCACTAAAGATTTCAGACAAACATCTTCTTTGTTTGTTGTTTATTCTGGTAAAAGGAGAGGTCAAAAAGCAACTTCTACCTCTCTTTCTTTTTGGCTTAAAAGCATTATCCGATTGGCTTATGAGACTGCCGGACGGCAGCCTCCTGAAAGAATCACAGCTCATTCCACTAGGGCTGTGGCTTCCACATGGGCCTTCAAGAACGAGGCTTCTGTTGATCAGATATGTAAGGCAGCGACTTGGTCTTCACTGCACACTTTTGCCAAATTTTACAAATTTGATACTTTTGCTTCTTCAGAGGCTATTTTTGGGAGAAAGGTTTTGCAAGCCGTGGTGCCTTCCATTTAGGTGACCTGATTTGCTCCCTCCCTTCATCCGTGTCCTAAAGCTTTGGTATTGGTTCCCACAAGTAAGGATGACGCCGTGGACCGGACACACCTATGTTGGAGAAAACAGAATTTATGTTTACCTGATAAATTACTTTCTCCAACGGTGTGTCCGGTCCACGGCCCGCCCTGGTTTTTTTAATCAGGTCTGTTGAATTATTTTTTCTAACTACAGTCACCACGGTATCATATGGTTTCTCCTATGCATATTTCCTCCTGTACGTCGGTCGAATGACTGGGGTAGGCGGAGCCTAGGAGGGATCATGTGACCAGCTTTGCTGGGCTCTTTGCCATTTCCTGTTGGGGAAGAGAATATCCCACAAGTAAGGATAACTGCAGGCTCGCCAGAAACACGGGGCATCAAGCTCCATACGGAGCTTGATACATATGCCCCTATGTGTCATCCTGCCCAACTGCACTGTCATTTTTTTAGATCTGATAACTGCACAAGGCAGTTACTGGCTTCTTGAAGAGAAAGTACCCATTTTTTAGAAAAATGAAAAAATATGGGTTTTGAGGTAAAAGGGTAAATTTAGCTGCTAAGGAGTCCTAAGGATGCTAGATAAGAAATATCCTATGCCTCATTCCCCCAAATTCCTATGTTAAACACATAGGTATAGCTCCTAAGGTGTAAGGCTGTGACCCCCAGCTATGTAGTACCTGTATGGAGAGTACTATTGGATAGCTCCTGGGCTGTGTAGTGTCTGAATCACTTACCTGGAGTATCCCTCCACTGTGTCTTATCAGCATGCTGAGGCCTTTCTCCTCACATGTTGTTGATCCAGTAGAGAGCCCATCCAGTGCAAGTAAATATACTGCAGAGGATACTGCGGATATACCTGTATCCCCACAGGTGGAAGCTAAGGGACGGGGTCCCCACAACACCTGAGGGCAGTTATGGCTATTAGATTATCCACTAGAGTAATGGAAAGCACATAACAGAGGTAATCCTTACCCCTGTTTCACTCTTCTTAAATCTTTTTGGTGTGAAGTTTCTTAGGGGTATTGGGTCCCAAGTCAGGTCTGAGCCCACAAATCATATGAAAAAAATAATATATTCTTGATAGAAGAGCACCTCTGAAATGGCCAAGACCAAACTGTAGACGGAGCGCAAGTGGGAGCGACTAAAGCTCTGTGAGGGTTCTTGACCTCTTCCTGATAGGTTGAAATATATCCCACATGTTATAAAACAATGGACTCTTGTAAGCTAAGAAGGAGAATAGAAAAAATCAGAAACTAAATTACTTTAGAAACCATCCTGTAATAATTAATCACCAAACTGCTATGAAGTCATTTGATTATCATTTAACCTAATAAGATGTGGCATATGAAGACTGGATGACCTTGCTGATTGCTGCACAAATATGAAGAGCATGACAGTTAGTATATTCAATGCATCTACTCCCTGCCTCCTCTTTTGTTTCCCTGTCCCTATTTCTCCCACTCTTTTCCTTCCTTGCTCCCCCTTGCTCGGTTTTTCTTCCTTAAAGGAACATACAACATAGAGAGAAAATAATATAATATGTACTTTAATTACTTTACCTGCAAATTTATACTGCAGTGCCTCGCCATTAACCCTTTCTTTTTAGTTTCTGAATTGTAAAGCTCTAACTCCCCCAACACATTTCCTTTAATTGCTGTATCTATATCTATTGTTATTTTGGTAGAATGCAAAAGTGCATAGGGATTATCTGCTGGAGCTTGCCTAGAAGCTGTGAACTCAGTTGAAATACAATACCTGTGTCTAAACACTGATAAGAGGAGTGGAGTTGGCTGCTCCAGACAGCTTAGCTATGTAATACAGTTTGCTTAATTTTGAAAATTATTTTAAAATACTTGCCAGCAATTTTTAAACATTTTTTTATGCAAACTATTTTTTAATTAATTAGCCCTTTTAGGATATGTACAGATCTCAACCTGTTTTATGTCCCTTTAATGCCCTGTGTCATTGGTTGGTTATAACTTCCTCTATTCAGTGAAGGTCTCCAAAAAGCCTGAAAACACCATAAACATTTACAGTTGAAAACTATAAGATAAAATTTCATAATCTTAAACTAGTGTTGCTTAGAGAAATAAAAAAACAACAAAAAAACACTGAGAACTTATAGGGCAAGATTTATCATGAGGCAATGTACCAATCTGTTGCAGGCGTGCTCGCGGGTTGTTAAATCTTGCCCATAGAATTGCTTTAATTAGAAGTATAAATAACAGTACATGCATTCTTTTAGCTGCAGAAACAGGATGGTTTTCTAAAATCTTGACACTGCTGAAAAATTTCTCACTGTACCTTTTGGTTATTTATTAGTCCTGATTAAATGTTGGATTTTTCTTCCACAGTAGTTAATTATTTATTTTTTGTGCGTGATGTATCATCGGTAACTCAGAAAGTCTGATCTGCTATGCAGTGATCTCTGTATTTACTTGCAGCATACAACTAATTATGTCTTTTGCCAAATATATTTTATAGCACAAGCGTGGTTGTACACCATTGCACGGTTATCCCAATCAGCATGTTTAGTTGTAAGTGCATCAAGCAAGTCTCCACCCTTTATTAATTCTATTACCAGATTTCTTTTAAAGGCTGTAAAAAAGTGTCTTTATTGTTTTACCTTTTGATCTTTTGTTAAAAAATACATAAAAATACTCTACTGTCATGGATATCAAACAATTGCAAACACAACACAGGTTTATCCCCCTAAAAAAAAAATCTTTGTTAAATATGTGTGGCACAATTATTGCCACCCTTTTCGTTAATATTTTGTGTTACCTCCCTTAGCCAAGCTAACAGCTCTGAAACCTCTTCTATAATGCCTTATGAGGTTGGAAAATACATGGCAGGGATCTGAGACCATTCCTTCATACAGAATCTCTCCAGATCCTTCAAAATTCGAGGTTGACGCTGGTGGACTCTCCACTTCAGTTCACCTCACAGGTTTTCTATGGGGTACAAGTAAGGGAATGGCCATGGCAGGACCTTGATTTTGTGATCAGTAAACCATTGTTGTGTTGATCTTGATGAATGTTTGTGGATCATTGTGCTGCTGGAAGATCAAACCACGGCCCATTTTAAGCTTTCTGGCAGAGGCAGTCAGATGTTCATTTAATATCAGTTGATATTTGATAGGATATTTGGCATCATGGACTCTAACAAAATGTCCAGGTCCTTTGGCAGAAAAAAAGCCCTTGAGCCACCACCATTTTTAACCATGGGCATGAGGTACTTTTCCATACGTCTACCTCTTTGTGTGCGCCAAACCCACCTCTGGTCTTTATTGCCAAAAAGCTATATTTTGGTTTCATCTGATCATAGAACCCGATCCTATTTGAAGTTCCAGTAGTGTCTGGCAAACTGAAAACGCTTGAGTTGTTTTCGGATTAGAGTAAAGGCTTTTTTCTTGAAACCATTCCAAACAACTTGTGGTGACGTAGGTGATGTTGGATTGTAGTTTTGAAGACTTTCTAACCCCAAGACACAACTAACTTCTGCAATTCTCTAGCTGTGATCGTTGGAGATATTTTGGCCACTCAAACCATCCTCTTCACAGTGCCTTGAGACAATATAGACACACGTCCTTTTCCAGGTTGATTAATAACATTTCCAGTTTACTGGAACTTCTTAATTATTCCCCTAATGGCAAAGCCAAACATTTTCTTTCATGCAGAGCATACAATTTTAAACAACTTTCAAATTTACTTCTGTTATCTAATTTCCTTAATTTCCTTTATTCTCTTGGTATCTTTTGTTGAAAAGCATGCCTAGGTAGGCTCAGTAGCTAAGAGCTAGCTGCTGATTGGTGGCTGTAAAAATACACCTCTTATCATTGGCTTACTTATGTGTTGCGCTAGTTCCCAGTTGTGTATTGTTGCTCCTTAGATAAAGGATACCAAGAGAATGAAGCAAATTTGATAATAGAAGTAAATTGGAAAGTCGTTTCAAATGGTATGCTCTATCTGAATAACGAAAGATTTTTGGGGGTTTTATGTCTTTTTAAAGGGTTAAGAATAATAATGTTCTGATGCTAACTCTAAAATCAAAACAGTATTTTGGCTTGTCTATGATTTTCAAAGTAGATTATTTTGTAGTTGCTTTTTCCACACGTTGCATAACAAACACAACATTTCCATCTTTAGTCAACTCCTATATTTCTCAGGGATCAATGAAGTTTCATGATTGTTATTTGCATTTGACACTTTAGCTCAAGAACTCCATTCACATTAGAAGTGTATCCAGTGTGTGGTTAAAATATTAAACAGCATAAGTTGTCAGGGCTGGTTAATAATAAACATGGATTTTGTTGGGGTGGATTACTGGTTGCTTGGTGTTTTCTGGGGATTTTGTAGATTAATAGTCACTAACATAGTAACCACCTCCCCATTTGCGGTAGCAAGATATTTCTTGGAACATGGTGGCCCAGTTAATTTTGCACCAGATTACGTTTGTGTGTGTTAATAAGCATTTTACAATACAGCATTTACCATGATCCAAAATAAAATCAACTTATTCGTCATACAGTGCAGATACAGTGTGGGATCTATCAGCAAAGCATTGGAGCATTTTGCAGACCCCGAATACAGCAGCCCCTTGAAATAGAAGCCTATATTGTAGTATCATTGCATGCTCAGCAGCTGCAAGATGTGTGTCTGGTTACTGGTAGATAGCAGTGAGCACTGTGTACAGGGCTTGGAATCGGAACATCATTATCCTGGATCCAGATAACTGTGCATTGGTTAATCAAATTAGTTGAATATAGACTTATCGTATATATTATAGGATGAAGGTGCATTTGTATGTAAGTAGGGCTGCAACTAACGATTATTTTCATAATCGATTAATCGGCCGATTATTTTTTCTGCAAACCAACTAATCGATTATGAGATTCGTTGACAACTATTTTCATAATCGATTATTATCGATTATGACGATTAGTTGTTGCAGCTCTATATATAAGCATAATATATATCGGCAAGTAAGCACTACATTCCAATATATCTGCCTAAAAGGTAAATGTTGTATTCATTGCTCTTAAAGCAGTCTTTTTTATCAGTAAAATCTGCATGGTTTTGCCACAAAGGTATACAACCTGTGAAAAGCTTCTGGAAAATGTGTGTATCGTTTAGCCTTTGCAGTGTCTTACTATGTCCAGATACAAATGAGTCCCTGTACTGGTCTAAGCAATAACCGGGTAGCATGTTACATACAAAACTGCAGAATACATATGGTAAGTGGGATATTAATGGATTATTATATTTCTATAGTAGTATTGGCATTATTTGATATGGCTCACTTTACTGCATAGTAATCTTGTGGTATTGCATCAAATGATACTCATGAATCTTTTCCAACAGGGGCTATAATTTGTTTCATATCATTGGTGGATACATTTTAGAAGTTTTTATAAAACAAAACAAACTTTATATCAGATATGATTTGGCAAGGTAAGTCCCACATACCTACACACAAATGCAGAAAAAATGATCCACAAAGATTAGACA
Organism: Bombina bombina; assembly: GCF_027579735.1. Classification (NCBI taxonomy): domain Eukaryota; kingdom Metazoa; phylum Chordata; class Amphibia; order Anura; family Bombinatoridae; genus Bombina; species Bombina bombina. The sequence continues at coordinate 545,792,808 of NC_069502.1, read as the reverse complement.
GGTAGATGCATTTTTCAGAAGGGAGGGGCATTTGATGTGTTGCAAATAGGGAGAAGGTAGTGTGAGTTGATATAGTTGGGGAACCAGATAGCATGCACTGGATATGCATCTCAGTCCACGAGCCCTGGGCTGGGCAAGCCTGCAATATAGTGCTAAACTATAGTTGCAAAGTATGAGTTTTCACTACAGCCAAGTTTTATTTAATAAGGAGCTGGAATCATGAGTGCAATACATAAAGTGTACTTTTTATAGAATTCTGCAGAATATTAAGTTCTATGTACTTTATGATTTCTGTTTGCATTGCAACCGCTAAGAAAACAATGCACAAATCTTTAAGAACATAGGAAATCAATTGTGTAAGGATGTGTGCAGCGGAACGCCAATAGGAAAAGCTGAGATTTTAACTGGATTTGAATCAATAATTGCCTGGTATTGACAGAGATGAAAGAATCCTTTAACTAACACTTTATATAACATTTTTCTACAGTTCAGCTATTGGTTTTCTCTATGAATCACCATAATGATATGATTGTTTTGTCAAGACATCACTTGAGAGATACTCATTAAAGGGGAATTACATTAACATACGGCTAGATTACAAGTTTTTCGTTATGGGTGAAAAAAGCAGCGTTAAGGCTCTTTTTCACTACCGCTGGTATTACGAGTCTTGCAGTTTTAGCTGCACCGCACACTTTTTTGGCCGTAACACAACGTAATTACCGCAGCTTTCAAAAAGTCCTTTTTCAATGGGACTTCCATAGCGCCGGTATTACGAGTCTGCCTGGGAGGCCAAAAAGTGAGCGGTACAGCCAATACCGTCAAGATCCATACCGTAAACGGAAAGTCAGTAGTTATGGGTTTTACGCTACAAAGCTGTAGTATAAAACTCATAACTAAAGTTCTAAAAAGTCCAGTAACACCCATAAACTACCTATTAACCCCTAAACCGAGGCCCTCCCGCATCACAAATAATAAAATTATTAACCCCTAATCTGCCGCTCCAGACATCGCTGCCACTATAATAAACATATTAATCCCTAAACCACTGCACTCCCTCATCGCAAACACTAGTTAAATATTATTAACCCCTAATCTGCCGCCCCTAACATCGCCACCACACCTACATTTATTAACCCCTAATCTGCCGTCCCCAACGTCACCGCCACTATACTAAATTTATTAACCCCTAAACACCCCCTAACTTAAATATAATTAAAATAAATCTAAATAAAAATTACTATCATTACCTAAATAATTCCTATTTAAAACTAAATACTTACCTATAAAATAAACCCTAAGCTAGCTACAATATAACTAATAGTTACATTGTAGCTAGCTTAGGGTTTATTTTTATGTTACAGGCAAGTTTGTATTTATTTTAACTAGGTTTACTAGTTAGTAAATAGTTATTAACTATTTAATAACTACCTAGCTAAAATAAATACAAAAGTACCTGTAAAATAAAACCTAACCTGTCTTACACTAACACATAACCTTACACTACAATTAAATCAATTACATAAATGAAATACAATTAACTAAATTACAAAAAAAACAAACACAAAATAAAAAAAGAAATGATCAGATATTTAAACTAATTACACCTAATCTAATAGCCCTATCAAAATAAAAAAAGCCCCCCAAAAATAAAAAAAATACCCTAGCCTAAACTAAACTACCAATAGCCCTTAAAAGGGCCTTTTGTGGGGCATTGCCCCAAAGAAATCAGCTCTTTTACCTGTAAAAAAAAAAAAAATACAAACAACCCCCAACAGTAAAACCCACCACCCACACAACCAACCCCCAAATAAAATCCTAACTAAAAAAACCTAAGCTCCTCATTGCCCTGAAAAGGGCATTTGGATGGGCATTGCCCTTAAAAGTGCATTTAGCTCTTTTTCAAGTGCCCAAACCCCTAATCTAAAAATAAAACCCACCCAATAAACCCTTAAAAAAGCCTAACACTAACTCCCGAAGATCCACTTACAGTTTTTGAAGACCCGACACCCATCCTCAACGAAGCGGCAGACGTCCTCATCGAAGCCGGCAGACGTCCTCATCGAAGCCGGCAGAAGTCTTCATCCAAGCGGCCGAAGTCTTCAGCCAAGCCCGCAGAAGTCTTCATCCAGAGGGCATATTCATCCATCCGGCGCAGAGCAGCTCCATCTTCAAGACATCCGGCGCGGAGCATCCTCTTCAATCGAAGTCTTCTTGCAGAATGAAGGTTCCTTTAAATGATGTCATCCAATGATGTCATCCAAGATGGCGTCCCTTGAATTCCAATTGGCATTCTGGATGGATGAAGATAGAAGATGCCGTCTGGATGAAGACTTCTGCGGGCTTGGATGAAGACTTCGGCCACTTAGATGAATACTTCTGCCGGCTTCGATGAGGACTTCTGCCGCTTCGTTGAGGATGGATGTCTGGTCTTCAAAAACTGTAAGTGGATCTTCGGGAGATAATGTTAGGCTTTTTTAAGGGTTTATTTGGTGGGTTTTATTTTTAGATTAGGGTTTTGGGCACTTGAAAAAGAGCTAAATGCCCTTTTAAGGGCAATGCCCATCCAAATGCCCTTTTCAGGGCAATGGGGAGCTTAGTTTTTATTAGTTAGGATTTTATTTGTATTTTTTTTTACAGGTAAAAGAGCTGATTTCTTTGGGGCAATGCCCTGCAAAAGGCCCTTTTAAGGGCTTATTGGTAGTTTATTGTAGGCTAGGGTTTTTTTTTCATTTTGTGGGGGGCTTTTTATTTTGATAGGGCTATTAGATTAGGTGTAATTAGTTTAAATATCTAATAATTTATTTTTTTATTTTGTGTAATTTAGTGTTTGCTTTTTTTGTAATTTAGGTAATTGTATTTAATTTATGCAATTGATTTAATTGTAGTGTAAGGTTAGGTGTTAGTGTAAGACAGGTTAGGTTTTATTTTACAGGTAAATTTTGATTTATTTTAGCTAGGTAGCTAGTAAATAGTTATTAACTATTTACTAACTAGTCTACCTAGTTAAAATAAATACAAACTTGCCTGTAAAATAAAAATAAAACCTAAGATAGATACAATGTAACTATTAGTTATATTGTAGCTGGCTTAGGGTTTATTTTACAGGTAAGTATTTAGTTTTAAATAGGAATTATTTAGCTAATGATAGTAGGTTTTAATTATATTTAAGTTAGGGGGTGTTAGGGTTAGACTTAGGTTTAGGGGTAAATTTACTATAGTGGCGGCGACGTTGGGGGCGGCATATTAGTGGTTAATAAATGTAGGTAGGTGGCGGCGATGTTAGGGGCGGCAGATTAGGGGTTAATGTAGGTAGGTGGCGGCGATGTTAGGGGCGGCAGATTAGGGGTTAATAATATTTAACTAGTGTTTGCAATACAGGAGTATGGCGGTTTAGGGGTTAATATGTTTATATAGTGGCGGCGACGTTGGGGGCGGCAGATTAAGGGTTAATAAGTGTACATAGGTTGCGGCGACATTGGGGGCGGGAGATTAGGGTTAATAAATATAATGTAGATGTTGGGGCAGCAGATTAGTGGTTAATAAGTATAATGTAGGTGTCGGCGATGTTGGGGGGCGGCAGATTGGGGGTTAATAAGTGTAAGATATGGGGTGTTTAGACTCGGGGTTTATGTTAGGGTGTTAGGTGTAAACTTAAACTTTGTTTCCCCATAGGAATCAATGGGGCTGCGTTACGGAGCTTTACGTTGCTTTTTTGCAGGTGTTAGGCTTTTTTTCAGCCGGCTCTCCCCATTGATGTCTATGGGGAAATCGTGCACGAGCATGTAAAACCAGCTCACCGCAGCTTTTAACAGCACTGGTATTGGAGTGCAGTATGGAGCACAATTTTGATTTACGCTCACTTCATGTCTGCTAACGCCGTGTTTTTTGTAAACCTGTAATACCAGCGCTGTAGGGGAAGTGAGCTGTGAAAATAACTTGCAAGTTAGTACCGCACCCCTCATAACGCAAAACTCGTAATGTAGCCGATAGATACTACTCAACATTTCCTCTTGTGCTAAAAATTGTAGTTTATCCACTCCCTAGAGAGACTGGAGTGCATTCCATGGAATTCCAAACCCTGACCCTCCTGCGAGCTGCACAATGATTACTTGATTTGAGCAGGTGATAATTTATTGTAGGCCCTAAATGGCCACAGCAAAGGAATGTAAGACAACACTATGGGGCTTTAGAAGGGATGTGTACCTAGACTGCAAAACTGTTTACATTTTGTTAACAAAAGGACAATTTTAGATGTTTTAAAACATCTTTGTGCATATATTTTACAATCCAGTTTTTTTATTTTTATTTCTGATTCATATTTAAAAATGACTTTAAAAAAAGGACAATAAACACCCTGTAATCACGTTTCTGCTTTCTTTAAATAAATTAAACAAATTTGTCAGGGTTAGACTTGTGAAATCTGCCATGTGCTCGTTCCAAATTCAGGACTAGAAAAGTTACTATTTTAATGCTTAAATACTGCACTGTATTAATGAAATTGTATTGCAACATTGTTTTACCCTGCATAAATAAGCATTTTAATTTAAATTACTGTCCTCTCATTTTATCTGGTGAGATACAACCTTTATGGGGAAGAGTTAAGAGGCTTCATTTTAACAGCTTTAATCAGGGGCAGAACTACCATTGGTGCAGCAGGTGCAGTGGCACTAGGGCCCAAGTGCTGGGCGCCCCATAGCATCCAGTCTATGCAGAATGTATAAAACCTAATGCATAGGAACATTTAGTAGTGCAGGCTGAAGGTCGATCATATCTATTTTCTATCTAACATCTATCTACTCACAATCATTATACAGAGCATCATGTAAATTATTACTGTTGCTTACTACTTACTACCTTTGGAGGGCCCAAAAACATTTTTGCCCCAGGGCCCTCTGTTCAGTAGGTCCGCTACTGGCTTTACCTATATTTTTGTTTCAGTATGGTTATGATTCATACATGTTAAGTTCATTATAATACTTGTTTTACTTGGTCACACGTAGAGATATCAGTTTAAACTACAGAACCTTATAGAATATTAGTAGCTTTGTGGATGTGATCTGTTACTTCTTTTCCCAGCACTTTGGTTTGAATCAATGTGAACAATTTGATTTTCTAATACAAATATATATCAGGGTATATAATATATGCACTTCCAGGTAGCATTATTGAAAGGGTACTTGAAATTTATTGTTAAGGTCCTTGGTTCAGCTATGGCTAATCATTCATTTTGTGAAATAGCTAAATGGAGAAATAGTTGAATTATCTCTCAAATGTGCAAAACCCATGAAATTCAAAGCTTAGACTTTTTAACTTTAATGTGATTAATTGAAGAGAAATATTTCTATTTTTAAATTCTAGTACTATTTAAGTGTATCTCTGGGACAATGGAGTACAGTCAAGGTTTCAAATTGCCTTTAAGCAAACAGTTAAAACCAGATTTTTTTTTAATCAAAATTTAAGAGGCAAAGTATAATGTGTATTGATGTCATATAAGGGACAGTGGTAAATCAAAACGTACAAAACCAGTCAGTACAATAATACTAGAATATGACAGATTACTTTATTTTAATGTTCTTCTACTGATGAGTGAGCCCTCACGATTCGGTGTGGTGCATTAAAGTACTGATGTGAATGCTATAAAATGCACCCTTTGAGGGTCATAGTTGTTAGATTTTATTTTATTAAAATAACTTCTGATATCTATACTTGTAAGATTTAACAAATATTTTAAAAAATTGTGCAAAAGGAAAGAAAAAAACAATTGCAATGCAATGGTTTGTTAGGCTATTAAATGGATACGAAACCCACCAATCAGCAAGCGCTACCCAAGCGTTGAACCAAAAATGGGCTGTCTCCCAAGCTTACATTACTGCTTTTCAAATAAAGATACCAAGAGAATGAAGAAAAAATGATAATAAGATTAAATTAGAAAGTTGCTTAAATTTGCATGCTCTATCTGAATCATGAAAGAAAAAAAATTGTGTTTCATATCCCTTTAAACATTCAAAGCCAATAAACAGGCTTCTGAATAAGATTGGTCACAGCTTTACACATAAACAGTGCTGTTTGCAATAAAATGACAACATTTCTTAGCATTAAGAAAATCTGCTGTTTGCACAGCTTTGTGTACAGTAAGAGAACAATTCAATCTCAAATTGAAGCTTGGAATTGGTTTTACGATTTGCCAAGCAAAGCAGTAACGCACCAAAATGTGTTGGACAAAATCTTTACATAAATAAATCATTATAATAATGAAATTTCTCCAGTGAGCCACCTATTGATTTGGAAAAATACATCCAGCTTGTAGAGCTAAAAATAAAACTCAGTCTTTTTTAAGCTCTGTTCAAAGCTTGTACTGATGAAATATTCAGCAAAGTTTGGAAGAAAGATCAAACCAAAAATCTCAGCTAACTGTATTTTTACTCATTAGCAGCATAAATCAAAATATATGTTTCTAATGAGTCTGTATTTTTTGAGAATGCTACATTAATACAAAGGATTGCTATGTCCATCACAGATGGTAACTGCAAAGAAAAACTACGTTGGAAAACCCTTATTTTCTTACCAATATAAATACTCAAGAAAAAAAGTAATTTTAAAAACTGTAAGCCCATGCCTTTGTGTTCTTGTGTAATATTCTACAATCTTTTTACCAATTAGAAGAAATTACTGAAATAAACAGAAGGCACCTTCTACTGTGTTATTTATATATTATGTACAATTCAATGGGAAAATATTTTTTAAACCATTAAAGAACATTAAAGTAATATTTTAGAAATGCACAGTTTATGTAAGCAGCTAGCCAGTGTATTTTGAAATTTTTCCATATGGTTATTTTTGTTGTCATGGTGATCACCTGATAACTACCTGTGTTATGGGTGCAGAGCACCCCAAGTCACCTAGTAGACAGATGATAGCTATTTCTGTAGCAATTAGTTGCTACATAGAGGGGCATAAGACCTCTCATTTGAAAAGTTCATCCTCTATTTCATATGAGTTGTACTGTGTGTATGTGGTCTATGGAGCACCTAACTCCCCTATATAGGAAATACATTAGGTAGGTGATTGCTGTTTGTTCTATCATTGGAAAGAATGTACAACAGTTTTCTCATGCCCCATCTGTGTTGTATTTGGGGAGTAAAAATCACAAAAGTAAGCTAAATCCTCTTTATAAAAACTCTCCAAAATGTCTTATGATGCAGATGACAATCATTTCTATATAGGGACAATTTACACCTCATTCAAAAGTGAGAATTCCACTCATGCACCTGAACTACATTAAATAAAGAAGACGAAGTTGGTTCTGCGGTAGTATCTTCCTCAAAATAATTCTCAAGGGTATCTATTGGGCAGAGTATTACTTTTTTCCATAGTGATGAAGGGATCCATAAGAGCGCAAATGAAGCTTCAGAAAAGTGTAATTCTGTCTTTGAAATGAGGGGTCACTTGTCCCTTATGGTTATGACATTGTGCTCATTACCATCAACCAGCAATGTATATAAATACAGGGATATTTGGTCTTTAGCATTTACTCCCTAGACAGCAAGCAAGTAGGGAATGTGAAGAAAGCAATATCTATGACTTGCCTAATCCTTTTTTCATGTACATGAAAGAAAAATAACTGTATAATGCTCTTTCAGTACCTGCAATTTTGAAATATTGTATGTAATAAAAGTTTGTTCTTTTTTTTCTAGGCTATTGGATAAATGGATGAATGACACAGGAGCCCAAGCTCTAGTATTCCCAAACAGCACTTGCTTGGAACTGGCCCTGCTGCTGACTCTCAACAATGCATCCCTTACACCCTCTCTGCGTTTCATGAATAATTGGAAGGTATTTGCTCTTATATTTTCTTGGAATTACTTGTTTATCTGAATATTTGTATAATGTGCCATAGAGAAATACAAAGTTGTTGAATAACTTGCATTCAATAGCTTTCAAAACTAAATACTGCATCGTAAGAATAATATATAAATTGATGTTAGGTGCATTACATGGAGGATTTTGCATCACAATTACCTCCCAAAATTTTGAAGGTGGAGTCACAGGTGTTCAGTGGTTGAATTTTAGGGTGTGTGATGGACGGGACCAGGCAGAGTTGAGGTGTGTTTAGGGCAAACCTTAAAACCTTGGACATATACTGTGGTCTGTTGAGAGGTCTACAAATAGAGATAGACTTGATGATTTGTTCAGCACGTTGCATTAATTAAGCTTAAGCATTCTAGTTGGTACATGTGAATGCTACAATGGTTAGGGGTTCCTTCCTTAGAGACTTTATTGGTACTTTAATTGGGTTTTGATGATATTCTCATAAACATGTTTAGGAACTATTGACTGTTAAAGCCTTTGTTATTTATAAGAAATTTGGTTTTCTAAGTCGCCAATCCACATCAGCTTCCCTACAGTTACAGTCTCTACAATGGCTTCCCATAGGGTTTAGAATAAAGTTCAAAATGCTGATCCTAACCTACGGCTCTCAAAAGCCTCACACCCAAATATAACTCCTTACTTGTCTCCAAATACTCTGTGAACTGCCCTCTTCTATCAACTATGTTTGTTCTCTCTTATTTTTACTTTTTTATGCCTCTCAAGACATTTTATGTGCTGCTTCTTCTCTGAGGAATTCTCTACCCCGCTCCAGCAAACTTGTATAGCTTCAAGTGCTGTTTGAAAACCTACTTATTTAGAGGATTACCATTCACTTTTGACAGGTCCTCTTCATCATAACCAACAAAATATATCTTAAACTGACTTATCTCACTTCTACAACTACAATCATACCCCACTAGCTATTCTACTCTTTGTCTTCCCAACTTTCAGCCTGTAAACGATAAGTTCCTTGGCACTGGGGCCTACTCCTGATGCATTTGTTTAGTGTGTTTTTGCATGCTTTGTACCATGTAACATACTCAAGAAGTTTGACATTGAACAAAAAGGTAGCACATAGACAAAAAAAATGTAAAAATGTATTTTAACAGGTTTAAGGTGTAGAATTTTATAAGTTTAAACTATACTTTGGCAAACTACTGAAAATTTATTTTTCTTCATAAATGGAAAGAGTCCACAGCTGCATTCATTACTTTTGGGAATTCAGAACCTGGCCACCAGGAGGAGGCAAAGACAGCCCAGCCAAAGGCTTAAATACCCCTCCCACTCCCCTCATCCCCCAGTCATTCTTTGCCTTTCGTCCCAGGAGGTTGGCAGAGAAGTGTCAGAAGTTTTCTATAGTCTCTTATGGAGGGTAGTACTCTTCGGGATGGGACTGGAGTTTTAAGTAATCCTGTCAGTCTCTCAGTGAGAGCATGGGTGAAAGTTAGAGTCCGGAGATACAGGGAGAGTCTTTCTGTGAAACCATCCCGACTCATATTAACAGCTCCACAAGCAATCAGCGTTGATGAGTTTCGCTGCCTGCTTTCTTCTCTCAAGTCCATGTCAGAAGCGATGCTACTATCTGTCACACTTGAAGGGCTGTGTTCCTGTTTCACGGCATAGATAACGGTAAGATTTTTTCATTTTACTTTCTTTATTATTGTATTGTAATACAAATGTTTTCTCGAGAGGCTACCACCTTTCGGGACGAACTATAACTCAGGGTCTCAGTGAGGCTCCTTTTGTATCTTGGAATCAAGGGTTAATATCTCCTGAGGGTTGTTATTGAATAGGGGGGTTTAATCATGTTTGTTATGTGATTCGCCCTGCTTATGTGTAGTGTTACTTAGGCTCATGGCTTGTGGAACATAACGGCCTTTGGAAGTGACGCGGCCTTTACGGTTGGGCGTGCTTTTTCTGCACTGTACGGTTCACCTGGTCACCGGGCGTGGTTACGTTTTGGCTGTGCATTTCTGCATTCATGACGTGTGGCGACGGAATAATTCTGGTCCGCTGGTGTCTGGTTCATAGGAGGTGGTGAGTGCCTCAGCCATTGTGGGTGTCAGGTGCTGTTTACATTTTCTTATTTGGTCTGTTTTTTGTATTCAATATCCCAGTTATGGAGGATTCTGATAATGTGGAGATGGACGTCTCTAGTTCAGATTCTGCTCCTTGTGAAGAATACAAATTGGCCCGGATGATACATGCCTATCAGTTATGTTCCGAATGCCGTTTTAGAGTGCTCAATTCCTCTGGATCTGGGAATTCTCAGTCTTCTCCTTTGAATGGCTTGCAGAATTAGATATGAGGATAAAGTAATCTTCTTATAGTCTTGTTTATAGAGTATCTTTTTCCAGTTCTGAGCTTGGAAGAACAGGATCCCTGTAGGGCTGGTCCTGCAGGTGTGTCTATTCTTCTTTTATTTTAATCCAGTTAGGATGATTTTTTATTTGGTTTGAGCTGAGGTTTGAGCTGAGGTTTATTGTATATTCCCTTCAGTAATTTTTTTTCTGGAATCAATACTCGCAATTTTTGATCACACTGTTCTAGTGTGAGGACATGTTTAGTCCTATGTTTGTCTGTTGTTTATTCTCTATCTCTAGGGGTGATTATATGCGGCCTTGAAGTTGATGACCCTTGGTTTCAGGCTGGTCCTGATTGGGTTCAGATCCTTCTGTCTTGCGGCCTTTTTCAGACATGTGGCGCCTGTTCTGCCTAGCTGGTCCGGTTAGGGCGCTGAGTGCGTCACATTTTTATTTGTGTTATTTCTTGTTTTTATTTTACAAGTTTTCAGCTAAGCATTCTGAGAGGACCTGAGGGTCAGTGAGGCATGGGGGATTGGTTCCATCCTTATTTGCCTTTCAAGCTGGTCGACGGGGACTCGTGAAGTTCCATTGTGACACACTCAGTTGTTTCCGATATTTTGTCGGGAATTAGAGTGTTCCTTCCCTGCGTGGGTTGGAGGTTTGGAGGACTTAAGGCCTCCTTGCCGCCAGTTTCTGTCGGTTGTGCCTTTAAGGGGATCTTTAAAATTGTCCTTTTTTTAGACTTGTTCCTTTTGAAGTTCTCTTCCTTCGAGTCGAGATTTCTGGACTTTGTTCGTTTCTCCTTAGCGGTTTTGACCGCCTTATGGGGAGGGTCGTGTGGCTTTTTCCTACTTTCGGGAGTTTGTTGTTTCCCTATCAGGGACGTTAGGCTGTGTTGTCTCCTCCGAGCTTTGCTTAGGGCTTTTTTCTACCAGGTTTTGCGATGCTCTGCATTCTTTTTCCTTGGGTGTGGTCCTCTGGTTACGTACTCTGAGGAGATATGGAGACTAGCCTTTGTTTTACTCGCTCTTCGGGTGACCTTGTCCTCGATGTTCTCCCTTGGTCTCTAGAGTCTTGGCGCGCCTCTGTCGTGCCCTAGCTCCTTTATGAAGTGTGGGACTCCTGCAAGGGGTGTTTTCTTCCTTTTGGCTTGGGATTTATGAGTGAGTCTTGTCCACGTTCTCCGGGTTAGTCTGGTTATTCCCCTGTGAGGTATGATTCTTTCAGACAGGGTATTTGTGTTCCCTGGGGTGGTGTTTGTATTAAATAATTCTGGTGCTCGGGCCCATAGTTTTTGTTTGTGATCTTTCTGGATGTCCGGAAACTTAGATCCTGTGGCTGGTTTGGCGCAATCCAGTTTTTAGAGGGAACATAGGCTATGGCCTAAGGACTGGCTAGTTGAGCCTGCTAGCAGCTTGCCCAGGTTTTCTGTGCACTTTCGTATACGCTCCTTATGGCTTGCCTTGTCCTTTGAACGGTGTATGCTCCCCTTCAGGGGGAGTTCTTTCTGTGTTTATCAGGACGTCTGGATGATTTTCATTCAGCTTTTGTTTTCATCATACTATGGCTCATGTCTTGTGAGCATGTGTGCTGTTCTTATATATGCTTTTTCCTTTGGGGGGTTAGTTTGCCTCCTTATGGAGGGGGGGGGGGGGGTTTCTTCTCTCTGGAGGGTTGTTGTCCTGTCCTGTGTTCAGGAGGTTGGAACAGGGTTTTTATCTTGTAAAGGAGAGCAGTCTGCTCTTCTGGGGTTTGTTCTGTTCCATCTGTGGAGATGAAGTCTCCATGTTGAGACTGTAATAGAGGGTTGTGCTAGGTCTTCATAGGGATCTACTGTATTTTTCTATGTTCATCTCCTATGGGGTTCTCCTTGGGAGTACCTATTTGAAGGAGCTTTTTGGGTTGGCACCTGAGCTCTGTTGGGGTGGCTGAGTTCACCCCTTCTGTCCTTCCCTGGGGGCTGGTGATTGGGATCCTTTCTGTTCCCCTGTTTTTCAGACCTGCCTGTCGCTTGGGCTGGTCCGGTGTTGGAGCAGGATCTGAGATCTGTTGTTCGTCCTCGGGTCTTTTGAGGTTCGGTGAGTCTCCTTGAGTTTATGTGCTTTTTCCATGTTCAAGATATGTGAGAAGGACTGGCGGCTTTTGGATAGCCTGTGATGTGCCCACTGCTTAGTGGATGTTTAGCAGTCTGACAGTTTAGTGTTTGATATCTATCTTCAGCTTCTCTTTACTTGCCTGCACGTATTCTATTTTCAGAGTCATCCTGGTATGACTGTGGCGTGTGGTGTTGACTCAAGTGTTCCCTTATCTGGGTTTGCTGCACGTATTTTGATATTCTGAGTTATCTTGCGACTTCAGGACACCGTCTTCAGTTGTCTTTAGGGTGCGGTTGCACTGTATTTAGCAGAAGTTTTCTTCTCTGTTTCAGATTCCTGGTCTTAACCTTGTGGTTTCTGTACAATCTGGGTGTTGCCTTCCTTGTTTCTTGAGACCGGTTAGGGTCTCTGTGAGCTTGGCTCGGTTCTCGGGGTTCCTTATTTTTATTTGGAACTTGTTGCTCCCTATTTAGGGTCTCTTCGGGGTTCCTTGATTTTTTCTTCCATGTCTTCTCCTTTTGGGAGTTTACGGCAGTTGATCCTTTTCTCTAGTAAGGGGTGTGTTGTTGGGGACTGACTGCTGGGCGACGGTGTCTCCTGGAGGCGTGTTGGCTCAGCAAGGCTTATGGACAATCTGCGGGTCAGTGTCCTTGGGGCCTTTTCCTTTTTCAAAGTTTCCTCAGCTTCGGACGAAGCAGGTTTTTTTGTGGGTAGGGATTGTAGGCCTGGTGCCCTCAGAATGGACCGCCTTTTGTACCCTCCCATTGTAGCATTCAGTGTCCTCTATAACTTGAGAATTGTCTTCCCAAAAGTAATGAATGCAGCTGTGGGCTTTTTCCATTTATGAAGTAAAACTTAAATTATGCTTACCTAATAATTTTACTTTTCTTCAGATGGAAAGAGTCCAAAGCTCTACCACTCGTGTTTTTCTGTGGGGCGTCTGTTATTTTTATTCTTCTGGCACCTTTTCACCCTGATATTTCTTCTACTGTTCCTTGTTCCTCGGCAGAATGACTGGGGTATGAGGGGAGTGGGAGGAGTATTTAAGACTTTGGCTGGGATTTCTTTGCCTCCTCCTGGTGGCCAGGTTCTGAATTCCCAAAAGTAATGAATGCAGCTGTGGACTCTTTCCATCTGAAGGAAAGAAAATTATCATGTAAGCATAATATAAGTTTTCTCATTTATGGAAATGGAGGGATTGAATTGTTTCCCATTCATTGTACAGCTGGTGTTTTGTTGGTCAAATGTGCTTGGACACTACTTAAAGGGACACTGAACCTAAATTTTTGCTTTCGTGATTCAGATAGAGAAGGCAATTTTAAGCAACTTTCTAATTTACTCCTATTATCAAATTTTCTTCATTCTCTTGGTATCTTTATGTGAAAAGCAAGAATGTAAGTTTAGATGCCGGCCCATTTTTGGTGAACAACCTGGGTTATTCTTGCTGATTGGTGGATTAATTTAACCGACCAATAAACAAGTGCTGTCCAGGGTTCTGATCCCAGAAATAGCTTAGATTTCTTTTTTCAAATAAAGATAGCAAGAAAACGAAGAAAAATTGATAATAGGAGTAAATTAGAAAGTTGCTTGAAATTGCATGCTCTATCTGAATCACAAAAGAAAAAAATTGGGTACAGTGTCCCTTTAATATTTTATTTTGAAAAGTTTTTTTTTTTTTTTTTTTACATGAGTTTACAAACAATACCCAAATCAAAAAAATTCAATAAAAACAACAACTCCACTGTTATGGATAATTTGTTGTTAGGGTCAGAAAAAGATGTAATTTTTATGTAATGTTTTCAAGTGTGTCTGGGGATCTTTAAAGTGAATGTCAATTTAGATGAGTCGGTGCCCGGTTTTTAATAATCCTATTAAAAACAAGGGCACTTTAATTCATCAAAATTGACATTTCACTTGTTTTCTTCAAATACTTACCCCCGGCCTTCAGAAGCCTCTTCATACATCAGAAATGACGAATCAGGCCTCCTCCAATTACGGCTCCCCCTCCCCCCTCCCCGGGGACTCTTGGCCTGAGGCAACAATGTGATTGGAGGAAGCAGGATTCATCATTTTGGACCCACAAAGAGAGCTTGCGACGGGCGGAGGAAGCGCTGCAGCGGCCATCAGGATTAAAAGGTAAGTATTTGAAGAAAACTAGTGAAATGTAAATTTTGATGAATTACAGTGCCCTTGTTTTTAATAGGATTATTAAAAACCGGGCACCGATTCATCTAAATTGATATTCATTTTAAATGTGGGAATTTTCTTGTTCTTTTTCAACATTATGATAGACCCATTCGTAATACCAGCGTTTTATTTTTGGTAATAAAGTAATATTCTTCATAAAGGCCTTGGCAATTTTGTTAAGAATCTATAAGCCAGCCAAAATAATTAGGAGATGGAAGGTTTTAGCCAGCCACATATAACGTTTAAAGGGATACTAAACCCAATTTTTTTATTTCATGATTCAGATAGAGCATGAGATTTTAAGCACCTTTCTAATTTACTCCTATTATCAATTTTTTTTTGTTCTCATGCTATCTTGATTTGAAAAAGCAGTACTGTAAGCTTTAGAGCCGGATCATTTTTTGTTCAGCACATGGGTAGCACTTCCTGATTTGTGGCTAAATGTAGCAAACCAATCAGCAGCTCTACCAAGGTGCTGAACTAAAAAATGGGCCGGCTCCTAACCTTTTATTACTGCTTTTTCAAATCAAGATAACATGAGAACAAAGAAAAATTGATAATAGGAATAAATTAGAAAGTTGCTTAAAATTAAATGCTCTAACTGAATCATGAAAGAAAAAATGAGGGGTTAGTATCCCTTTAAGCCAGTTGGGATGTGGTAGTGGAGGAAGCTGTGTGCGTTAAAGGGACACTGAACCCAAAATTGTTCTTTCGCTATTCAGATAGAGCATGGAATTTTAAACAACTTTCTAATTTACGCCTATTATCAAATTTTCTTCATTCTCTTGGTATCTTTATTTGAAATGCAAGAATGTAAGTTTAGATGCCGGCCCATTTTTGGTGAACAACCTGGGTTGTCCTTGCTGATTGGTGGATAAATTAATCCACCAATAAAAAAAGTGCTGTCCAGAGTTCTGAACGTAAAAAAAAGCTTAGATGCCTTCTTTTTCAAATAAAGATAGCAAGAGAACGAAGAAAAATTGATAATAGGAGTAAATTAGAAAGTTGCTTAAAATTGCATGCTGTATCTGAATCACAAAAGAAAAAAACTGAGTTCAGTGTCCCTTTAAGGGTAACCTGACAGGCTTCATTAATGGAATAGTCTAGTCAAAATTTAAACTTTGCTGACTCAGAGTAGAGCATGCAATTTTAAGCAACTTTCTAATTTACTCCTATTATCAAATTTTCTTCATTCTCTTGCTATCTTTATTTGAAAAAGCAAGAATGTGAGCATAGAAGCCGGCCCATTTTTGGTTCAGCACCTGGGTATCACTTCCTTATTGGTGTCTAAATGTAGCCACCAATCAGCAAGCGCTACCTAGGTGCATGAACCAAAAATGGGCCAGCTGTTAAGCTTACATTCAAATAAAGATACCAATAGAACGAAGAAAAATTGATAATAGGAGTAAATTTGAAATTTGTTTAAAATTGCATGCTCTATCTGAATCATGAAAGTTTAGTTTTAACTAGACTATTCCTTAAAGTTGTACGGAGAGGTTTTTTTAATGTCTGGGTGAGTGTGGTGGGCAGCTGTGCCAACAGTGACTGTGGGAGGTGTCGCTGTCAGCCCCACACCTCTCTTTTACAAGGACCCGTGGTCAGGGTTAATTTAGAAGCATTAATATAATGATGTATTAAGGTTTCTTTCATTTGGATGTATTTTTAAATTCTATGTTTCTTTTGGTTCTGTGATAAGGAAACACAACTAGGCAATTATTTGATAATGTGCTGGATTACATTTATGGCTGCAGTAGAATTGCAAATACCCGTCAATTCATTTCCTTCACCTATTTAAATAAAATATTTTTAAATATATGAATTTGTTTTGATTGTATTTTGTTTGGTAATGCGCAGCTTTTTTGGTAAACCAAAAATGATCTAACCTGGTTTTGCTACTACTGCCATAAACTTTGTTATAAATTATGACTTGTGATGAAGGGTGCCCTCTTCAGTATCTGCTGTTTAAATAAAGTAAAAAGAAAAAATAGAAATAAAAAAATAA
Organism: Bombina bombina; assembly: GCF_027579735.1. Taxonomy (NCBI): domain Eukaryota; kingdom Metazoa; phylum Chordata; class Amphibia; order Anura; family Bombinatoridae; genus Bombina; species Bombina bombina. Next base: position 545,776,348 of record NC_069502.1, on the reverse strand, counting down.
AAAACAATCTGAAGAACTACTTTACATATTAAAGCAAATATTTGAAGATTGGACAAATTATTAAATTTTACCAAAATGACTAACTCAATTTGTAATTTTGAATGGTTTTTAAAACAGAGCTGAACTTTTCCATTAGTGACACAGTTTGTTAGATAACATATTAGTTAATTTACCATCTATTACAAAATAAATTACTGTTACCTTTTCTTTGCCAACGTTTGCATGCAATCTTATTTTGCTGTGAATATGTGAAAATATAAAGCATAGGGCTTGACTCTGTTACATAGCAGCAGCTGATCAATATTTAAGCTCACATTAAACATTAATAAGGATTAAAACAGGCTTAATACCACAATTCATGTGAATTTAATCACCATCAGGTATTATGAAACTTCAGAAAACATTTATTCATTGTCTACTCAGCTGGACTGGATTTTCTTAAAGGGACACTGAACTCAATTTTTTTCTTTTGTGATTCTGATAGAGCATGGAATTTTAAGCAACTTTCTAATTTACTCCTATTATCAATGTTACTTCATTCTCTTGGTATGTTTATTTGAAAAGCAAAAATGTAAGTTTATATGTCGGCCCATTTTTGGTGAACAACCTGGGTTGTCCTTGCTGATTGGACAGCTAAATTAACAAGTGCTGTCCATGGTACTGAATCAAAAAATTGCTGGCTCCTTAGCAAGATATAGCAAGAGAACGAAGAAAAAATGATAATAGGAGAAAATTATAAAGTTTCTTAAAATTGCATGCTCTATCTGAATCATGAAATAAAAAAATTGGGTTCAGTGTCCCTTTAATTGTGGGTAATTTAATCTATATATGTATGTGTATATATATATATATATATATATATATATATATATAATGTAATCAGGAGTATTTTTATTTGGCCATCTTAGGGAAAAATAGATTGACGCTAGGAAATGTGTATACAATTTTCTATTCAAGATGTTCGTCTCTTCAAAGTTCTCTATTCTGCTATTCCGTATTAATGTTTCTATACTTGAGATTTATACTAATGGCTAATTACTTAAAATGTATATTTCAGCTTTATAATCGTGAATGCATTTGGATTATACGTATATTAATTATGGTAGTTCAGAGAACTATTATTGCTGTTTTATGTTGGAAATAAGTCTATATGGAGGTAACCTTTGTGTAACTATATAAAATAACTTTTTTCATACCTCCCACCATGTCAACAAATTATCTTTGTGATTGTTGTGCTAATAAACAGTTGGTTCTTAAGTTTTTTCTCTCCCAGTAACACTGTTTAAAGGGATTTACTAGCATTCATGTTGCTAAAGGGTGTTTCGAAGTAGGGTTGCCACCTCGGCAATGTATTCCTGGACACTTATGAGTTACACATGCTGCAGGGTGTGCATGGAGGAACATGAATAGTGCCGTGCAGGATCACTATTTTTTTTGCTGTCCCGCAGCACAATGAATGTTTCCCTCTGAACACCCTGCAGCATGTGTAACTCATAAGTGTCCAGGAAAACATGGCCGAGGTGGCAACCCTAGTTCCAAGGGTTACAGTGCCAGTCATAAGGCATTTTTTTTACTGACATAAAGTGGTAAAAAGTTGCTTTCTCCATTTTTGTTTCTGGCAGATAAAGGGGTAACACCTCTGATCTTTTTTGTAAGGCTGTTACTAATTAGAATAAAGCATGGCTGTAATAGTGTTGCTGGCTTCTCTGGGGGCTAAACTTACTGATCTGCGTGTCATGACAAAGCCCAGACTTGAACCTGGAACCGGGTTCTCTGTTGTTCTATCCTCTTTGTCACCAGATGGCTTGTACACAGGCTGAGGTTTCTGTTACCTGCAGCTCTGGCTCTCTGGCTCCACCTGCCTTCCAGCTGAAGGTAATCATGTAATCAGCATTATGCTATTTAAGGCAGGTTTCCTTATATTCTCTAAGGACTATTCTAGGTACTTAGCTTGTTTCTTCTCTGCATTCTTGGTACTGACCTTTGGCCTGATCACAGATTTTCCTTTGCCTGTTTGCTTTATGCTTTAATCCTGCCTTCTTCTGCTTTCTGTGCTGCACAGCAAATGTTAACCTGGACTGCTCTGCCATATACTTGCTTGTGTACTGTTGGTATCCAGTTCCTGCTCTCCTTGTTGCATCATACTCAAGTATCCTGATTGCAAATTTTCAACATTTCCTGCCTGCATCTTGTATCCTGTATACAGCTCTGCATGTGTTAATCTTGGCTGCTTTGAACCTGTGGTGCTCCGCACGCCTTGTTGCAGCATACTCAAGTATCCTGTTGGCCAAGTATTTACAAGTCCTGTCTGCATCCTTATTTCTCAGTACTGCATTCCTGAATCTCTTCCTGTACCATCTGTCTACACATCCTCACTACCAGATCATAGTTTACCAGTACTGTGTCATCCATCTATATTGTGCGTTTTGCCTTTGTGTCCTGCCTGCCAGCATTGAGACTGTCTGAACTGTTACCTGTCTTGTAGACTTGCCTTACCTCCAGTCTGCATTTATTATGTACCTTTAATCTCAGTATATTGTACTAGTTTCATTATGCTTAGAAGGAGAGACTCGCGTAGACACCACACATCTCTAGCTCCAGAACCTTATACCTCTGCACAACAGCTCCCAACACCTGCACCCGCTCCCACGAGGAGCATGACACTGTGTGTTACTGGTAAAAAAAATCTAGAGACCATTGTTCTGTGTATTACTGGCATTTTAAAGGGACAGTCAAGACCAAAAAAACTTTCATGTTTCAAATAGGGCATGTAATTTTAAACAACTTACCAATTTACTTTTATCACCAATTTTGCTTTGTTCTCTTGGTATTCTTAGTTGAAAGCTAAACCTAGGAGGTTCATATGCTAATTTCTTAGACCTTGAAGGCTGCCTCTAATCTAAATTCATTTTTTTAGTTTTTCACCACTAGAGGGCATTAGTTCACATGTTTCATATAGATATCATTGAGCTCATGCACGTGAATTTACCATGGAGATAGCTCTGATTGGCTAAAATGCAAGTCTGTCAAAAGAACTGAAATAAGGGGGCAGTCTGCTGAAGCTTAGATACAACGTAATTACAGAGGTAAAACATGTTTAATTATAACTGTGTTGGTTATGCAAAACTGGGGAATTGGTAATTAAGGGATTATCTATCTTTTAAAACAACAATAATTCTGGTGTTGACTGTCCCTTTAAATAACAGCTCTAGGCACTGCTGTCACAAAGAAATTATATCATTGCTGTGTGTTACCGGCAGCCTAGGGGGTGTTGGAACCAAAGAGGTGTGTCTTGCATGTAACCAATGGAGTGAACTCACTGTCTATTATGTGTTACTGGTTTCAAATTACCAATTTGCAATACAAATTACTGCTTTTCAAATACTAAGTGCAGAAAAATCTGATCAGCATAATTTGGAAAATGTCAATTTATTGAAACTTAGCTCCCATAATTTGCATATTAATGATCCCTTTTAATCATTAAACACTCACTACATTCAACAAATTAAATTGGTAAAAAAAATGTAAAGAAGGTGTCTTAGATATTTTATTAGAGATTATAGTGCAATCTAAAAGTTTAAAAACCTAAATAGAGTGGACATTTCCTTTTAAAAGGATGTAAACACAAATGTAAAATACATAGCAGTGCATTTCAAACTTGCATAGAAGGTTGTTGCACTATACCTGCACGAGACAGGAATGTTTGTAAACAAAGTGATGAATGCTCAGCAGGTTGTCTACTTAATTAGAGCTATCGCAAAACCAGCTCTATCTCTTACTAGGAGTATTTTGGCTAATATTTGTGTAAAAATGCTTCTATGCAATTTTGAAATGCACTACTCTGTTTTTCAAATATGGCTGCTGCATGTCCCTTTAAATATAAAACAATTGGAAGGCTGTTGCTTCCTCGGGTTGTAAGTTATACATAAGTAATTAAATGCCCTATCCTCCTTGCATGCTGTATTATAACATAACAGTCATAGAACTGACTGAACAATAGCAATAACTTATAACTACCGTCCTTGGACTTAAGGAAACGAGCTGTGTAGCCCTCATCCTGCCTCAGACCCCTGCTGAAAACACCATAGTGATGCCCAGTCTAAAGATTGCCGCTTTACCAGATTAAAAGGGGAGGGAGGGAAGCTGTGAAGACGAGTTCTAAAGAGGGTCTGGGGCCTGTCACTTGACTTCTTATAAGTAAGCCAATTCCCCATCCACACTAATGCAACATTGTTGCCCCTTCACAGCAGCTTACTCCTAAGGGCCTTAATTCTTATGTTTGTTTCAGGCTATTCTGCCCTCCACTGCCTTTTTTTGTGACAGCAAAACTACTTCTAGCACTTTCCATTTCAGACGAAGTTCATACATTAGATAGATCAAAATAATCACCTGTTTCAAACTGTGATCTTTTGCAGTAGAGAAGACATAAGTACTTACTGCAGTATGAGCATAGAAGTAAGTCTCACTATACCGGACATCAGATCCTGATATCTCTGTTTAGACTTCAGATGCTCTGTTTAAAACATTAGGAGCCCAGCAGAGGAAAGATATATTTCCACAAAACTATCTATTATCGATGTATTGTTTGAAGACAAACTTTTTTTTTTTTTTTTTGGTTTGTGTCGGCCAATTCTAGTTTTCCTGATATGTTTCCAAAATGAGTGTGTAATAAATGGCATTATACTGGGCTCTGTTAGCCCTTTGTGTGGGCTCCTTGTTTGCTAGTGCATTCATGCCCTGTGTCTGATTTTGATATATGGGAGTGTTTAGCAGCAGAATAATGCATTTACATTTGATTCTTCTGTTTTTACTGAAATGTCAGCCCTTCCGATTTAATGTTGCCTATTGACTGTTAGGGTCACAAGGGTTAAGTAATGGTTCCTCGAGATTAATCTTTTAGGGAGAAAATGTTTACGAATTAGCAGAGTTGTGAAAAATCATTCAAGCTTTTCAGAAATAGAAATGTATGTCTAAGGAAATGCTGAGTTTGTTGTATGCTATATTGATTTGTTTTACAACCTACAGGCATTTTTGAAGAGTTCAAAATACAACCAGTGTTACTCAAGGGGTAGATCTTTTTGTGTAGAATTTATGAGAATCATTAATACCCAATCAAGGTTTATAATACAAAAAAAATGTGTGTCAAAGAGGCCATTAGATCAACAGAACCCGACTGTTAGATCTGGAATTAAACCAGGAGTTTAGGATATCCTTAATGGAAGAGAATTGTTGACATGTATTTATTTGTGTCTTCTCAAAGACTATGCACAATTGTACTACTACATTAGCTGTGCCATTTAAATTAAACAGACTTTTAGATCGGATTTTTATCATTCATTTTCGTCCTGTAATTGTATTTTGAGTTTGAGTTTGGTTTGCTTTACAAATCTACTGTCACATATTAGAATGCTACCTATACTATTTATTGAGTTTATTACTATTATGGTTAGTATTGTTATTATATATTTTTTTTTATTAAAAGGAATGAGGTCGAAATTGAAATGTGCATAGGTGCTTTTTTATTTGTAATATGAGCATTTTTGCAATATACTTCTATCAGCAAAAATGCTTCTAGTAAAATGTATTACTGTTTTTCTGCGGCATACGCACATATCCTATGAAGTTCTGTGCACCGGTATTCAAACACCACACCTTCTCAGAGAGTCAGCAGTGGACGGTATGATACAAATGACATCTTCAGAAGCAATACACACCAACAGCAGCTCTCTGACAAGGTTTAGTGTTTGAATACTGGTGCCGGGGACCTCACAGCGTGTGAGCGTATGCCGCTGAAAAAACAGAAATACATTTTGCTAGAAGCATTTTTGGTAATGGAAGAATATTGCAAAAATCCTTATATTTCAAATTTAAATGCACCCACACACATTTCATTTTTTACCTTTATATCCATTTAAGCTTAGCAGATATCAGCATTGGTCTATTTACTGTTGTTTTGGTTCCTTATCTCAGTCAATGCTCTCTATTAATCATGCTCTTGTCTTGTACTAATTATTACCAACTACTTATTTATAACTAGCACTATTAGTTACCAATGTTTTTCTTCATAAAGCCTCAGAATTGGTTTTATTGCTTCCTCTCCTCAAACCTTTTAAATCAATTTACTAGTTCTCTTCAAGACAAATGATCAGTAATGTATTTACTTTCATATAAAAACAAAACAAAAAGAAGACCCCTATTTCTTATATAAACATTTCTCAGGAGAGAAAATAACAAATGATATACAATCACATTGTACCATGCGCTGATCCTTGAAGATCAGTATGAATAAGAGTATTGGGATACATGGTTATTATCTTTCCAATAACGTTGTCCCAAGAGACTTTAGAATTTGGTTGTTTCCATCCTATAATGAGGTCACTCAGGAATTTAAAAATCAGTGAGAAGATAAATCAACAGATTGTTCTTTGAACCTAGTGACATGATTAATTTCGACCATGTGAAGGAATAACTGAAGAAAGTTAGCGGATAGTGATTGATAAATAAGTTGAACGGATCTGAGACTCTGACACTCTCAAATACATGAAAAGCTGCTGCCAGATCTATCTGAAATAGATAAAGGGGCATTCTAGACCACGTCAAATAAAGAAGCTTTTACAAGAAGACTAATTTTTAACCTTAAAAACGACATTTTCTAAAATGGCTTTCTTGCCTAGCTGAAGCCTCTGATGATCTCTGTGTGTGCCACTGCTTTTCATCCTCTCATTGATTACTATAGTTCAGCTCTGGGTTTGCTTGTGGCTAATTCATCGGAAAGCATGTTTGGAGTGTAGTGAAAAATGGTTGTTTTAGAAGGTGTTTAAGCTTAAAACATATCCCACTTTTAAATACTGCTTCATGTTAAACGAACTAGAATGTCCCTTCAAAGGAACATCAAAGTAATTTGTTGTATGCATCAGAAATGCATTGCAAAAGATCTGTGTACAAAACAAATAGTTTAACCAAAATTTGCATAGTTTTGCAGCCTAGAGAGACGCCTTGAATTGTCTATTTAAAAAAGTCTATTGACCATCTCCTTTGCTGTGGTCAATTGGATACATATAAATTGGCTCCTACGCATAATAATCAATGTGCATATACTTTTGTCAGAGTTCTGAAATGCTCAGAATGCATACAGGCATTTCAGGGGCGTGTGAAAAAACTGCACATTTACGATCTATTACAAGTGTTTACCATGAATAATTCAACCTTTTATTAAAAATGTAATGTTGAAATGAATATCCTTTTAAGAAAATATTTTGAGAAAAATAAAAAGGAAATTCAAAAGAAACAAAGATTGTAAACAGGCCTAGAACATCTATGTATGGAATATTTCTAAGGATTGTAAACGTGTGAATGTTGACTAAACATCTTGTGCTAATTTACTTTGGAGAATGGTCTCTGGACCACTAGATCTTGAACTATTTTAACATGATTACCTCCCAGTCTGAAGCTACCACTCTTTTTTTATTATTATTAATTTAACGTAAAAATAGCAGAAGTGGAAGAATGCAAGGGTATATGTTGCAGCATGCTGCATGTTATTAGTAATAATTTAGCCGATGTTCAGCTGTGGTTCACTCCTTGCTCTTGCACACTTTTTCATGTTTCTGTTTAAGTAGGTTGCAGGTGCTACATCTTTATTTTCTATAACATGCTTTAAAAATATGTGCAGGAGTGATTTGTAGACCAGAGCTGCAAAAACAGAAGCCCTTTCATTAATATTCTGTAGGAAAGCAAAATATTATTATTTTTTAAACTAGTATCGTTTTAAGTCAAAGGGGCATAATTGTATATTTAAAGGAACAGTTAAGTCAAAAATTAAACTTTCATGATTCAGATAGACCACACAATTTAAAAAAAAATTCCAATTCACTTCCATTATGTGCACATTCTATTTATATACACACTTTCTGAGGCACTAGCTCAGCTCCTTCTGAGCGTGTGCAAGATTCACAGGATATACTTATATGTATTTTGTGATTCGCTGATTACTGTCACATGATGTATTAGGGAAGAAAATGTAACTGAAATTTGTCAGAAACAATTCTGATACTCATTTGAAATGCAAGCAACGTGCTTTTTAATATGCATTTATTGATTATGCTATTCTACTGTGTTAAGTGGTTCTTTAGAATGCAATTGGAATTCTAATGTGTTTGTTGGGATGATCATATGCACAAGAAAAGGGGGGATGTCAGGTGTACTGATATGCATTTCAGATTCACTTTTATGTTACTTGAATTTAAAAAATCTTTTCACTTTCTGTAGGAGTTTCATTGTTGTGTTTTATATACTCAAATATTATTTTACTCTAAATGTTACAGACCGCACAGCTTAGAGCTTTTAAAAGTACTATCCTAACTATATAAAGTGTGGCAAACATCTAGAGATCCATTGTTATTTACAAAGGACGTGTCAGGCCTCAGGGAAAATGAATTGTCTCTGCTAATGCCTTTAATTTAGACAGATGCCACCAGTCATTCTATGGGGAATGTGACTTCATCCTCTACCCTCAGTATTTTCGTCACCAGGACTCCACTGGGATGTTAAAGCTTAGGATCTGTTCCCAAATTATACCTGCTCATGGTTCACTGAAATCCTCTGTGGACCTTGTAAAAATTAATGATGCATAAAATGCTTGGCACACAGATACAGCAATCATCCTAAATCTCAAGAAAATAAGAAATTCCATTGCTCGTCCTAAGTGATTATTTTTCTTCTTTATAGTTCTTGCATTTTGTTCTGTAACTTCAGTGGTCATCTAAGCATGCTGAATGACAAATGTACTGTTTCCCACCTTTCTACGTTTATTTCCATATATTTACTTACCTTGTGATTCTTTGCTTTTTTTCTCTACTATAATGGTGCATTTATGCCAAGGAAATGGTCACATTTGCTCAGAAAGTTTAGGCTTGCAAAATAAATAAAATTAAAAAAAAATGATAGACAGGCACTAAAAAGTACTGAGAAGTGAATCTGGAGAACTGTTTCCAATGGTGTGGAGATATAAATGTAAAATTAGAATACTCCTCCCCCATCTCATAGATAATTAAGAAGAGATAGTGATATCTCACTGTAGGGTAAACACTAAACAAGTATTTAGTTTATTGGCACTAGTAGTCTATCGAGTATTCAAAGGGTTACAAGACTGAATTTTTTAAAGAGTATATTGTTAGTACACAGAATGCCAGAAAAGTAATGTTATGGCTTTAAACTGACATTTCTTTTAACTTTTTTTTTTTAACTAAGTATGTAGTTTCTCGATCACCTTTTGATTACACCATTTTTTCTTGTCAAAATAACTAAACATTTATTGATATGAAACAGTGCTTCTTTAAATATATATATATATATACACAGTATCTCACAAAAGTGAGTACACCCCTCACATTTTTGTAAATATTTTATTATATCTTTTCATGCGACAACACTGAAGAAATGACAATTTGCTACAATGTAAAGTAGTGAGTGTACTGCCTGTATAACAGTGTAAATTTGCTGTCCCCTTAAAATAACTCAACACACACAGCCATTAATGTCTAAACCATTGGCAACAAAAGTGAATACAATACTAAGTGGAAATGTCCAAATTGGGCCCAATTAGCCATTTTCCCTCCCTGGTTAGTGTTACAAGGTCTCAGGTGTGAATGGGGAGCAGGTGTGTTTAATTTGGTGTTATCGCTCTCACACTCCTCATACTGGTCACTGGAAGTTCAACATGGCACCTCATGGCAAAGAACTCTTTGAGGATCTGAAAAAAAAAAAGAATTGTTGCTCTACATAAAGATGGCCTAGGTTATAAGAAGACCCACTGCGGTTTTACAGGACAGGTTCCACTCAGAACAGGCCTCGCCATGGTCGACCAAAGAAGTTTAGTGCACGTGCTCAGCGTCATATCCAGAGGTTGTCTTTGGGAAATAGTCTTATGAGTGCTGCCATCATTGCGGCAGAGGTTGAAGAGGTGGGGGGGGGTCAGCCTGTCAGTGCTCAGACCATACGCCGCACACTGCATTAAATTGGTCTGCATGGCTGTCGTCCCTCAAGTAAGCAGTTTGCGTAAGACAAGCAGACTAAGGACATGGATTACTGGAACCATGTCCTGTGGTCTGATGAGACCAAGATAAACTTATTTGCTTCAGATGGTGTTAAGCGTGTGTGGCTGCAACCAGGTGAGGAATACAAAGACAAGTGTGTCTTGCCTACAGTCAAGCATGGTGGTGGGAGTGTCATGGTCTGGGCCTGCATGAGTGCTGCCGGCACTGGGGAGCTACAGTTCATTGAGGGAACCATGAATGCCAACATGTACTATGACATACTGAAGCAGTGCATGATCCCCTCCCCAAGCACAAATACAATATGACCACTGCCTTGCTAAAGAAGCTGAGGGTAAAGGTGATGGACTGGCCAAGCATGTCTCCAGACTTAAACCCTATTGAGCATCTGTGGGCCATCCTCAAACGGAAGGTGGGGGAATGCAAGGTCTCTAACATCCACCAGCTCAGTGATGTTGTCATGAAGGAGTGGAAGAGGACTCTCTAGCTTTCACTGAATATTAAACCAGTTCGTGTTACTCTAGAAGATTTATGCCATCAGACTAGCTATGCCTTCCTGTAGAGAATCATTTTAAAATGATAAATACATATTGCATTACTTTCTATTATGTCATATATCCCTTTAATAATTCACACAATTTTCAGGAATTCATAGCACCTACTATACATTTTCAAATCTTTTTGACCAGTAAAGGTTGTTTTTTTTTTATTATTATTATTTTATTATTATTATTTTATTATTTTTTTTAAAGCTTTGAAATAAATTTCTAATCTGTTTAATGGTACTGTGGGGATTGTTCTCCAAAGTATCATTGTCCCTTATCATTGGTCCTAGTGGTGGCCCTCCTTGCTCTTTCTCTTAGAGTTTTGTTTTGTCTTAATCTTTCTGCAAGACTAACTGTTATATCCTGTAAATAGCAATATCTTTGTTTTGATTACAAACAACTATATATCTGCTTTTCACCTTCTATTAATAGCAATGATCAGCGTCTGACTTGCATTCATGTCTAACATTTTTCCAAATCTGGACTTGCCAATCTTCCAGTACGGGGAGAGAAAATGGGAAATACCCTCCTGCTTGGCTTTTGTGAATCTGGTGTCTGATTCTGGGCCTTGAGAGTAAAAGTGACTTTGTGGATTAACAGTAAAAGGGACCTTTATTCAGCCTTGTTCTTTGATGGTCATTTGCTCCCCTGCCCCCTTGATTCTCATATATGAACCTTCTATCATTCTATTGCATTTTATCATTTATAGCAGTATGCAAGTCACGGTACATGGTTGCAATATGATTTACCATTTACTAATATGTGAGAACACACTGTTTTTTCTTTTGGTGTGCATCCTTATCTTGCCCTCTCTAATACAAGTTATTCACCTTGCGCCTTCATATTTCTCAGTTTTGATTATTTGAAACTCAGGTTTTCTTGGATTCATGTTTCTTATTTTCCTTTCTTCCAGTCAAAATCATGACTGCTGAAGTTCTGCTTTTCTGTTAAATGTTTATTTGTATTGCCCCTTTTGAATTAACCTTGGTTTTAAGTCAATAATAGCTTATCCTTTTCTTATAGTCATAAACCTTATGTATTTGCTCCTTAGATGTTTTCTCTTTTTTTCATTTCTTCTTTCTCTCTTCAACTACTTTTTCTCTCTCTCTTCTGTTCCCATCCTCTATGCACCTCACATAAATGTCTTTGAAATATGCTGCTACCAAATATTATCCAACTTTCTGCTCTCACCACCTTGACTTTAAGACTCATCAGTAGTTACCTGTTAATGCATTTTATTTACATTTAAACCTGACTGCACACAGGTGCACTAGAAATAGTCTTTATAATACTCAGCTCCTTAGGTTAAATTACAGTTATTTCTTGTCATTTGTTTGGCTGATGGAGGTTTCAATGCTTAAATGAACATAGCAGGAAGTTGTTCTTTTGCATCTTATTTCTCCTGTTAAGTGTAGTCAGTCCACGGGTCATCCATTACTTATGGAATATTTCTCTTCCTAACAGGAAACTGCAAGAGAATTACCCAGCAGAGCTTGCTATATAGCTCCTCCCCTCACCTATCATAGCCAGTCATTCTCTTGCAGCCTAACTAGTAGGAAGCTGTGAGAGATCTGTGGTGTTTTTTTAACTTAGTTTATTTCTACAATCAAAAGTTTGTTATTTTTAAATGGCACCGGAGTGTGCTGTTTATTCTCAGGCAGCATTAGAAGAAGAATCTGCCTGGGTTTCTTTCTATGGTCTTAGCAGACGTAACTAAGATCCACTGGCTGTTTCTCATCTGAGGCGTGAGGTACTTTCAGAGAAGGGGAATAGCATGCAGGGCTCCCCTGCAACAAAATGAGGTATGCGCAGTAATTTATTTTCTGAGGAATGGAATTGACTGAGAAAATACTGCTGATACCATTGTAAAGTAAGTTCAGCCTTAAATGCAGCGATAGCGACTGGTATCAGGCTGATGTGTGTGTGTGTGTGCACTGAATGTATTTTCTAAGGAATGGAATTGACTCTGAAAATACTGTAAATACTGAAATAATGTATGAGCCTTAACTGCAGTAAAAGCGACTGGTAGCAGGCTTGTAAATAATAATACATAACTTTTAAATGTATGTTTAAAACGTTTTACTGGCTTGTTAATCGTTTTGTGAGGTACTTGGTGATAAAACTTATTAGGGCATGATTTTTACCACATGGCCATTTTTGTTTTCTGCATAGAATCAGTTTCTGAGCTTCCCCACTGTTGTAATATGAGTGGGAGGGGCCTATTTTAGCGCTTTTTTACACAGTAAAAATTCAGTCACAATCTGTCTACTTCATCCTCCATGATCCAGATCGTCTCTAGAGAGCTCAGGGGTCTTCAAAATCCATTTTGAGGGAGGTAATCAGTCACAGTAGTCCTGTGACAGTGTATTTGACTGTGAGAAAAACGTTAATTATATAATTGTTATCCGTTTTTGGGTACTAAGGGGTTAATCATCCATTTGCTGGTGGGTGCAATCCTTTGCTAACTTAATACATTTACTGTGAAAATTTGGTTGCTATAACTATTTTTGATCATTGTTATTTCAACTGTGTTAGTTTTTCTGTGCTTCTTAAAGGCACAGTAACGTTTTTTATATTGCTTGTAAATTAATTTTTAAAAGTATTTCCAAGTTTGCTAGTCTCATTGCTAGTTTGTTTAAACATGTCTGACTCAGATGAATCTCTTTGTTCACTATGTTTAAAGGCCAATGTGGAGCCCAATAGAAATTTGTGCACTCAATGTATAGATGTCACTTTAAATAAAAGTCAAACTTTATATGTTAAGAAATTATCACCAGACAACGAGGGGGAAGTTATGCCGACTAACTCTCCTCACATGTCAGTACCTTCACCTCCCGCTCAGGAGGTGCGTGATATTGTGGCGCCAAGTACATCAGGGCGGCCCATACAAATCACTTTGCAAGACATGGCTACTGTTATGACAGAAGTACTGTCTAAATTGCCAGAATTAAGAGGTAAGCGCGATCACTCTGGAGTTAGAACAGAGCGCGCTGATAATGGTAGAGCCATGTCTGATACTGCGTCACAATTTGCAGAACATGAGGACGGAGAGCTTCATTCTGTGGGTGACGGGTCTGATCCGGGTAAACTGGATTCAGAAATTTCAAATTTTAAATTTAAGCTTGAGAACCTCCGCGTATTGCTAGGGGAGGTATTAGCGGCTCTGAATGATTGTAACACAGTTGCAATTCCAGAGAAAGTATGTAGGCTGGATAAATATTTTGCGGTACCGGTGTGTACTGACGCTTTTCCTATACCTAAAAGGCTTACAGAAATTGTTAACAAGGAGTGGGATAGACCCGGTGTGCCCTTTTCACCACCTCCTATATTTAGAAAAATGTTTCCTATAGACGCCACCACACGGGACTTATGGCAGACGGTCCCTAAGGTGGAGGGAGCAGTTTCTACTTTGGCTAAGCGCACCACTATCCCGGTGGAGGATAGCTGTGCTTTTTCAGATCCAATGGATAAAAAGTTAGAGGGTTACCTTAAGAAAATGTTTGTTCAACAAGGTTTTATATTACAACCCCTTGCATGCATTGCGCCTGTTACTGCTGCGGCGGCATTCTGGTTTGAGTCTCTGGAAGAGACCATTCGCACAGCTCCATTGGATGAAATTATGAACAAGCTTAAAACCCTTAAGCTAGCTAACTCATTTGTTTCTGATGCCGTCGTACACTTAACCAAACTTACGGCTAAGAACTCCGGATTCGCCATTCAAGCGCGCAGAGCTCTGTGGCTTAAATCCTGGTCAGCTGACGTGACTTCTAAATCCAAATTGCTTAATATTCCTTTCAAAGGGCAGACCTTATTCGGGCCCGGCTAGAAAGAAATAATTGCTGACATTACGGGAGGTAAGGGCCATGCTCTACCTCAGGACAGGGCCAAATCAAAGGCCAAACAGTCTAATTTTCGCGCCTTTCGTAACTTCAAGGCAGGAGCAGCATCAACTTCCTCCGCTCCAAAACAGGAAGGAGCTGTTGCTCGTTACAGGCAGGGCTGGAAAGTTAACCAGTCCTGGAACAGGGGCAAGCAGGCCAAGAAACCTGCTGCTGCCCCCAAGACAGCATGAAGAGAGGGCCCCCTATCCGGAAACGGATCTAGTGGGGGGCAGACTTTCTCTCTTCGCCCAGGCTTGGGCAAGAGATGTCCAGGATCCCTGGGCGTTGGAGATCATATCTCAGGGATATCTCCTGGACTTCAAAACTCCTCCTCCACGGGGGAGATTTCATCTTTCTAGGTTATCAGCAAACCAAACAAAGAAAGAGGCGTTTCTACGCTGTGTACAAGACCTCTTACTAATGGGGGTAATCCACCCAGTTCCGCGGACGGAACACGGGCAGGGATTCTATTCAAATCTATTTGTGGTTCCCAAAAAAGAGGGAACCTTCAGACCAATCTTGGACTTAAAAATCCTAAACAAATTTCTAAGAGTTCCATCATTCAAAATGGAAACTATTCGAACCATCCTTCCCATGATCCAAGAGGGTCAGTACATGACCACGGTGGACTTAAAGGATGCTTACCTTCACATACCGATTCACAAGGACCATTACCGGTATCTGAGATTTGCCTTCCTAGACAGGCATTACCAGTTTGTAGCTCTTCCCTTCGGATTAGCTACGGCCCCAAGAATCTTTACAAAAATTCTAGGATCACTTCTGGCGGTACTAAGACCGCGAGGCATAGCGGTGACTCCGTACCTAGACGACATTCTGATACAAGCGTCAAGTTTTCAAACTGCCAAGTCTCATACAGAGATAGTTCTGGCATTTCTGAGGTCGCATGGGTGGAAGGTGAACGTGGAAAAGAGTTCTCTATTACCACTTACAAGAGTTCCCTTTCTAGCAACTCTTATAGATTCTGTAGAGATGAAAATTTACCTGACAGAGGCCAGGTTATTAAAACTTCTAAATGCTTGCCGTGTCCTTCACTCCATTCCACACCCGTCAGTAGCTCAGTGCATGGAAGTAATCGGCTTAATGGTAGCGGCAATGGACATAGTACCATTTGCGCGCCTGCATCTCAGACCACTGCAATTGTGCATGCTAAGTCAGTGGAACGGGGATTACTCAGATTTGTCCCCCCTACTAAATCTGGATCAAAGGACCAGAGATTCTCTTCTATGGTGGCTCTCTCGGCCACATCTGTCCAAGGGGATGACCTTTCGCAGGCCAGATTGGACGATTGTAACAACAGACGCCAGCCTTCTAGGCTGGGGAGCAGTCTGGAATTCCCTGAAAGCTCAGGGATTATGGACTCAGGAGGAGAAACTCCTCCCAATAAATATTCTGGAGTTAAGAGCAATATTCAATGCTCTCCTAGCTTGGCCTCGGTTAGCAACTCTGAGGTTCATCAGATTTCAGTCGGACAACATCACGACTGTGGCTTACATCAACCATCAAGGGGGAACCAGAAGTTCCCTAGCGATGTTGGAAGTCTCAAAGATAATTCGCTGGGCAGAGTCTCACTCTTGCCACCTGTCAGCGATCTACATCCCAGGCGTGGAGAACTGGGAGGCGGATTTTCTAAGTCGCCAGACTTTTCATCCGGGAGAGTGGGAGCTCCATCCGGAGGTCTTTGCTCAACTGATTCGTTGTTGGGGCAAACCAGATCTGGATCTCATGGCGTCTCGTCAGAACGCCAAGCTTCCTTGTTACGGATCCAGGTCCAGGGACCCGGGAGCGGTGCTGATAGATGCTCTGACAGCCCCTTGGGTCTTCAACATGGCTTGTGTGTTTCCACCATTCCCAATGCTTCCTCGTTTGATTGCCAAGATCAAACAGGAGAGAGCTTCGGTGATTCTGATAGCGCCTGCGTGGCCACGCAGGACCTGGTATGCAGACCTAGTGGACATGTCATCCTGTCCACCGTGGTCTCTGCCTCTGAGACAGGACCTTCTAATTCAGGGTCCTTTCAAACTTCCAAATCTAATTTCTCTGAGGCTGACTGCATGGAGATTGAACGCTTGACTCTATCAAAGCGTGGTTTCTCGGAGGCGGTTATTGATACCTTAATACAGGCTAGGAAGCCTGTTACCAGAAAAATTTACCATAAAATATGGCTTACATATTTACGTTGGTGCGAATCCAAGAGTTACTCATGGAGTAAGGTTAGGATTCCTAGGATATTGTCCTTTCTACAAGAGGGTTTAGAAAAGGGCTTATCTACTAGTTCGTTAAAGGGACAGATTTCTGCTCTGTCTATTCTTCTACACAAACGTCTGGCTGAAGTTCCAGACGTTCAGGCTTTCTGTCAGGCTTTAACTAGGATTAAGCCTGTGTTTAAGTCTGTTGCTCCGCCGTGGAGCTTAAACTTAGTTCTTAATGTTCTTCAAGGCGTTCCATTTGAACCCCTTCATTCCATTGATATCAAGTTGTTATCTTGGAAAGTTCTGTTTTTGATGGCTATTTCCTCGGCTCGAAGAGTCTCTGAGTTATCTGCCTTACATTGTGATTCTCCTTATCTGATTTTTCATTCAGACAAGGTAGTCCTGCGTACTAAACCTGGGTTCTTACCTAAGGTAGTTACTAACAGGAATATCAATCAAGAGATTGTTGTTCCATCTCTGTGTCCTAACCCTTCTTCAAAGAAGGAACGACTTTTGCATAATCTGGACGTAGTCCGTGCCCTGAAATTCTATTTGCAGGCAACTAAGGATTTTCGTCAAACTTCTTCCCTGTTTGTCATTTACTCTGGACAGAGGAGAGGTCAAAAGGCTTCGGCTACCTCTCTCTCTTTTTGGCTTCGTAGCATAATACGCTTAGCCTATGAGACTGCTGGACAGCAGCCTCCTGAAAGGATTACAGCTCATTCTACTAGAGCTGTGGCTTCCACCTGGGCCTTTAAAAATGAGGCCTCTGTTGAACAGATTTGCAAGGCTGCGACTTGGTCTTCGCTTCACACTTTTTCAAAATTTTACAAATTTGACACTTTTGCTTCGTCGGAGGCTATTTTTGGGAGAAAGGTACTTCAGGCAGTGGTTCCTTCTGTTTAATGTTCCTGCCTTGTCCCTCCCTTCATCCGTGTACTTTAGCTTTGGTATTGGTATTCCATAAGTAATGGATGACCCGTGGACTGACTACACTTAACAGGAGAAAACATAATTTATGCTTACCTGATAAATTCCTTTCTCCTGTAGTGTAGTCAGTCCACGGCCCGCCCTGTTTTTACGGCAGGTCTAAATTTTAATTAAACTCCAGTCACCACTGTACCCTATGGTTCCTCCTTTCTCGTCTGCTTTGGTCGAATGACTGACTATGATAGGTGAGGGGAGGAGCTATATAGCAAGCTCTGCTGGGTAATTCTCTTGCAGTTTCCTGTTAGGAAGAGAAATATTCCATAAGTAATGGATGACCCGTGGACTGACTACACTACAGGAGAAAGGAATTTATCAGGTAAGCATAAATTATGTTTTTAAAGCAGGTGCTGTGCTATCAGCTTTTTGAAGTATAAGCCAACTGAATGAGCAGAAATTCAAATTAGTTTATGCAAACCAAAGCAAATTTCATGTCATACACATACTTACTAAGAACTAATGTAAATACAGGTGGCCTTCGTTTTACAACGGTTCAATTTACACCGTTTCAGAATAACAACCTTTTTTTCCAGTCATGTGACTGCTATTGAAAAGCATTGAGAAGGAGTGCATTTAGTAAAATAGCCAGTAGGTGGAGCTGTCCGCTTGTGTTGCTGAAATGAATCAGTTTAACCAGACCTGAGCTATCAAGCAGATTTCAAAGGAACAAGATCTTCCTGTCTATAAATCAGTCCAGATTTGAATGCATAGAAAGTACTGTTTGCAGAAAAATGCAAGTGAAGTCTGTGTTGTGTGATTATTTTATTAGGTTTATAATGCTGTTTAGCAAATGTTTTTGTTCATTTAACTAAGTTTAATTATATATTCTGTGTTGTGTGATTATTTAATTAGGTTTATAATGCTGTTTAGCATTTAAAATCTTCATTTCAAAGCTTTAAAAATAATGTATTATGTGTTACTTATGACAATTGTGAGAGGGGCCTGGAACCTATCTCCCTCACTTCCCATTAACTTACAGTATAAACTGGGTTTCAGTTTCCAACGGTTTCGCTTTACAACCATTCCTTCTGGAACCTAACCCCGGCGTAAACTGAGGGCTACCTGTATTTAATTTATTTAGGTAAAATAGAAGTCATCATTTGATACTGATTTTATTGCATTGTTTGCTTAATTAGTGTTATTGGATTTAACTGGATTCTCTCCTCTTTTTCTCTTTTTACTACAATTTATACTTTAAAGGGTTAGCTTTGCATTATTGATATCAGAACAATATTAGACATCTTTCTTTGCTTTTGACACGTTTATGAACACTTAGAGCATTTCATTTAACAAGTCCAAATTCCATGTCATGAATTTAAAACGCCAACGTTTACTTAGAAATAATTATATTTTTTGTGTTATAGCACATATATTTTTATAAGAACTGCCATTATTCTTTACTCTTATAATTTATTAGACAACTGTATATGGCTACCTAACACCACTGCAAGCAATACACAGAATACCATTTCACAGATCCTGATTAGACGACTAGTTTGTCAGATTAAACCAAAACTTCCAGGTTCATTATTCTTTAGGATTTTCTTGAATACTTTCTTTTAGATTAGTATGTTTATAAAATATTACTCGTTTAAATGTACTGGCATTCCTTTAGATCATTTATAGCACTGTAACTTGTGGTACAAAAAAATACTCCTCTGCACCGTTTTCTTGACTGTGTATTTCACATGAAGTTTGGATTGAAAAACCACCTCCATATATTTTACCATATCTTTACACAGACGTTGCATTTACCTAAATACTAATTTATCTTGGAAACCTTTCCTGTCAATTTCATAATGTAATAAGAATCAATGGCTGCAGTATTTGTTCTGAGTATGCATAAACTATCTCTCCCTAAAACAAGAGAGCAAACAGATAGTCATGGGTGAAATGTGTTCATCTTTACTTCTTATCCTAGTGATCTATCATTGGATAGTTTATCTTGTCTCCCACATATGTCACTTGTGAGGTGACCTGAAACTGTTCTTTTCTACTTTATTAGTTCTATGAATATGTTAACATTTTAAAGAACTTTTAGACAGTCTAGTCAAAATTAAACTTTCATGATTCAGATAAGGCATGCAATTTTAAACAACTTTCCAATTTTTTTTTTGTTGAAAGCTAGGTAGGCTCATATGCTAATTTTTAAACCATTGAAGGCTGCCTTTTATCTCATTGCCCTACTTCTTTGAAATATGCTGACAGTTTTTCACAGCTAAACTGTGCTAACTCATGTGTGTCATATAGATAAAGATTGTGCTCACTCCCGTGGAGTTATTTATGAGTCAGCACTTATTGGACTTTACAGCAGCAGCTTTACAAGAATGTTTTTGAGCACTAGATATTCACAGTGTTTTCACAGCATGTAGTGCTCAAGACATGCATGCTCCCGAGCCTACCCACCAGCTTTTCAATAAAGGATTCTAAGAGAATTAAGTACATTTTATAACAGAAGTAAATTGGATTTTTTTAAATTGTTCACTCTATCAGAATCATGAAATAAATGATTTTGTTTCATATGCCTTTAACTAGAACAACCAGTTTACATTTGAGGAAATAAAGATTTCTTTCATACAGGTGGTGAGAGTCCATGATCAATTAATCCAGGGAATTATATTCCTGGCCACTAGGAGGAGGAAAGTTTCCCAAAACTCACAAGAGCTCTTAAAACCCCTCCCATCTTACTGGAAACAATTCTTGTCTTTGCCTTCTCTGGAGAAAGGTTAAGAATGGAGGTGCTCCAGATGTTCTTTTGTAAGAGGGGACTTCAGACCGATTTAAGGCCCAGTTTTCCCTCAGAGAGCTTCTGTTGGACATAGGGAAGCTTTTACAGTATGGGTAGTGGCACAAAAACACCTTATCAGAGTTAGTCTCCTCCTGCTAGTTCTAGGTTATACTACACATATTGAGATCCTGTGTTCTCTTGTGTACAGCACTGTATTGCCTATCTACTGTAAGTGGGTTTTTTTGGTAACCCAAAACACGGCATGTCTCCTTGCTTAAATTGTGCCCAGTGTGAGTAAAGGTGTGAGGATTTTACAACCATATACAGGCAAGAAATATGAGATTCCTGGGTACTTCACATGTGATTCCAATTATGTGGTATACGCACTTAAACGCCAGTGTGGCCTCCTTTATGTAGGAGAGACCACCCAAAAGATTAAAGACTGTGTTTGCCAACATAAATATATCGTTATAAATTAGGTTACGGACAACCTCCCTGTACTTGCACAGTTTTTGAAAATGGGCCATCATGCCAGTCAATTGAGATTCATGATTCTGGATCAGGCCCCTAGGAAGTTAAAAGGGGGATAGGCTCAAAGACCTTTTATTCAAGGAGGCAAAATGGATATGGAGACTTGACACCATGTCACCTAAAGGCCTAAATAAAGAGTTCAATGTCCTCCCCTTTTTTAAGTGTATTACAAACTACATCATCATATATAATAACAATTTATTTTTTACCCCCTTCTATTCGTGTAAATGGTCTCTCACCTTGATCAGGCTGAATTGCTGCACTTCTTTTCCTTCTTAATATGAGGAGAGTCCACAGCTTCATTCCTTACTTGTGGGAATTCAGAACCTGGCCACCAGGAGGAGGCAAAGACACCCCAGCCAAAGGCTTAAATACCTCCCCCACTTCCCTCATACCCCAGTCATTATTTGCCTTTCATCACAGGAGGTTGGCAGAGAAGTGTCAGAAGATAGAGTAATTCCTTATGGAGGGCATCTACCCTTCGGAATGGGACTGGAGTTTTAAGTAGTCTTGTCAGCCTCTCAGTGAGAGCATTGACGAATGTTAGAGTCTGGAGATGCAGGAAGAGTCTCTCTGCGAATCCATCCAGACTCATATTAACAGCTCCTAAGCAATCGGTGTTGACAAGTTTCACTGCCTGCTTCCATCACTTAAGTCCATGTCAGGAGCGATGCTACAAAACTGTTAACCTTGAGAGGCTGTGTTTCTGTTCCATGACATAGATTCTGGTAAGATTGTTTCATTTTTTTATACACATATGATAACGCAAGAAGACAACGCAAGGGTCACAGTGTGGCTCCTTTTATCTGCATGGAATCACGGGTTAATATCTCCAGAAGGGGATTATTGAACAGGGGGATTAATCACATAAATTGTTTTATTATGATTATGCTGTGACATGTGGGAGATGAGGCTCAGGCAGTTGTGGAACGTAAAGGTTTTACTTTCATTTTTGGGTAAGCTGCGCAGCCTGTTAGGCTTGGCATGCTTTTTCCTATAGCAGGGCAGTCCTGCATGGCGCTCCATGTGACTGGGTGTGGTCACACTGATTTCCTTGTTCCTGACCGTGCGATTTAAGGAGACGAAGCGGTTTCTCTGTTTGGCCTGAGTCATAGGAGGTGGTGAGTGCCCCAGCTATTGGGGGTATAAAGGTGCCATTTTATATTGTTTTCTATAGTCCATTTTTATAAGCGCAAGCTATGGAGGACTCTGATATATTAGAGGGTACTCCCTCTTTACCTAAGTCTAATACCTGTTTATATTGTGAGGAGTAGTGCTTACAGCGAAATTCCGAAACGCGTATACTGAGCTTATTCCTTTGTATCTTGTTCCTCCATGGACTTTTTAAGCTTATATATTGAATTAAAAGCTACGTTTTACTTTACTTTCGTTACTGCTTATCTGTTCTCTCTCATTGGTTGGATGTTCTATGCCCTAATAAGTAGTAACGCTTCCTGAAGTGGCAGCCGTGGAGTCGGCCCTGAAGGGAGACCGCATCCAGCTAAGACGTTTCCTAAACCTGCATTGGCTGAGACGGACAAGCCCCCGGGCGCGTCTCTTGTTTGCAGCATCCCCATTGGTTTACACAGTAAACGCAGTCACTTCCGGTCTAGCGGCTTCAGTGTGGAGTGAAGCCAGGAGCTGCACATCAGTGTAGCGCTCCCTTACCGGAACGAACAGAGACGAAGCCTGGTCTTCGCGGGAACGACTGGAGAGGCGATTGTAACAAGCACAGGAGTGTGGCGACTCTCAACCGGAGTTATCTGTGACGGAGCCTGGTCTTCGTGGGGACAGATCGATGAGTGTATTCTAACTAGTCCACCATTTGGCTATGTCCGCAGCCAGCAGGCATCACTTCTTACCAACTGCATATAGGGATTGAATTTTCCCATGTTTTATGATATCACGGACACTTGTCACTCTTTGGTAATCATTTATTTATGCGGAGCAGTTGGTTTGTTGGAACTCTCTCCCTAATACATAGACAATTGTGTAAACAATCTAGCCACATTAACCCCTTCCTCACCTAGCATATTCTTGGTTATATATATTGTGAGGAGGCCACGGTATACCCGCCTGCTCAATTATGTTCTTTAGGCCTTGATAAGGTAATCATGCCAAGAAAAGTCTATGTTTAGTACCACTGAGCCGTCCTCCTCTGAGGAATCTCCGTCCCATCAGGTGCGCACCCTACAGTCATCTCCTATTACACATGCAGCTTCCTGTAGCACTCCTAATCCTTCTGGAGGGGCCCTTTTACTGCCAGACTTCACTGAACAGTTACAAACAGCAGTGTCTGCGGCCTTCAGTGCTTTACCTCGTCCTGCTAAGCGCAAGCGAAAGGTCAAATATTGCTATCCTTCCCAGGGGTCATCTAGCGTATTGGATTTATCTGATACAAGATTATTCGTTGATGAAGACGCTTCTGATACTTCAGAGGATGCTCTTTCTGGGTCGGAATCTGCTGCCTCTAAGCTTACAGCTGTGGAGGAACCAGACTTTAGATTTAGGATTGAACATTTATGCTTTCTGCTAAAGGAAGTTTTGGCTACTTTAGAGATTTCGGAGCCTAAATTGCCTGAGGAACCTTGTATTCCTAAATTGGATAAGGTCTACAAGGACAGGGTTGTATCACAGTCTTTCCCGGTTCACGTGAAAATGGCGAACATTATTAAGAATGAATGGGAAAGTCTTGGTTCATAATTTTCCCTTTCTTCTTCCTTTAAAAAAATATTCCCGGTTTGTGGGGTTCTATCCCCAAGGTGGATGGTGGATCTCCACGCTGGTTAAACGCACTACTATCTCGCTTGAAAGAATCCCGTTTAAAGAGCCCATGGATAAGAAGATAGAAGCGCTGTTAAGAAAAATGTTTCAACATGCGGGATATTTGTTTCAACCGGCAGCAGCTGTTGCTGCGGTTACTGGAGCAGCTACCTACTGGTGCAACTCCTTATCTGAGTTGATTGAGGTGGAGGGTCCCCTCGACATGATCCAAGAAAGAATTAAGGCCTTAAGGGTGGCTAATTCTTTTATTTGTGATGCAAATATGCAGATTATTCGCCTGAATGCCAAGGCTTCAGGTTTTTCTGTTCTAGCCCATAGGGCACTCTGGCTTAAGTCTTGGTGTGCGGACATGACTTCAAAGTCAAGGCTTCTTTCCCTCCCATTTAAGGGAAAGATTCTTTTTGGTTCAGGCCTGGACTCAATTATCTCCACGGTTACTGGAGGCAAGGGTGCCTTTTTACCGCAGGATAAGAAGAACAAACCTAAGGGACAAGGTCCTAATTTTCGTTCCTTTCGTCGGATAAATCCCAATGTCAGCAGCCCTCCACAAAGCCTGAACAATCCAAGGGGACTTAGAAGCCGGCTCAGCCCTGGAATAAATCCAAGCAGAACAAAAAGCTTGCCTAATCAAAGTCGGCATGAAGGGACGGCCCCTGATTCGGCTCTAGATCTTGTAGGGGGCAGACTGTCACTATTTTCAGAAGCTTGGTTTGAGGACGTGCAAGACCCGTGGGTCCTGGAGGTCATCGCTCAGGGATACAGGATAGGTTTCAAGTCTCATCCACCCAGGGGCAGATTCCTCTCGTCTAACCTGTCTTCAAGGCCAGAAAAAAAGAGGCCTTTCTAGGGTGCATGAGGGATCTCTCCTTTCTAGGAGTCATTGTACCGGTTCCTCTGGCAGAAAGAGGTCTGGGATACTACTCAAATCTTTTTTTGGTTCCAAAGAAAGAGGGAACTTTTCACCCGATTCTGGACCTAAGGTCCATCCTTCCCTTAGTTCAGGAAGGACAGCTCATGACCACTATAGATCTGAAGGATGCTTACCTTCACGTTCTAATACACAAGGAACACTTCAAGTTCCTAAAAACCAGCACTTCCATTTTATTGCACCGTTTGGTCTAGCTACTGCTCCAAGAGTTTTTACAAAGGTTCTAGGGGCTCTACTTGCATTGGCCAGAACCAGAGGCATAGCAGTAGTGCCATACTTGAACGATATTCTGGTTCATGCACCATCCTGTCGCCTGGAAGAAGACCATTCAAAAGTTCTTTTATTTCTTCTTCTCATGGATGGAAGATAAACTTAAGAGTTCTCTTATACACAGTACCCGGGTGGAATTCCTGGGTACTATAATAGACTCCATATCCATGAGGATATTCCTTACAGACCCAATGGAGGGCCAATTGTCTTGCCCTCCAGACCTCCTTAAGGCCCTCTGTGGCTCGATGTATGGAGGTGATTGGTCTCATGGTGTCCAGCATGGACATCATTCCTTTTGCCAGATTCCATCTCAGACCACTTCAGCTGTGCATGCTGAGACAGTGGAATGATGATCAATCGGATCTGTCTCAACAGATTTCTCTGGACAACCGGTCGAGAGAATCGTTCTCTTGGTGGGTCTGTCCAGATCACCTGTCCCAAGGAACATCCTTCTTGAGACCATCCTGAGAGATTGTGACTACGGACGCAAGTCTTTCAGGATAGGGAGCTGATTTGGGTGCCAGGAAGGCACAGGGCCTGTGGACTCGAGAGGAATCCCTCCCCCCGATCAACATTTTGGAACGTTGAGCGATCTTCAATGCTCTGAAGTCGTGGCCTCTTCTGGGTTCGTCCCAGTTTATCAGATTACAATCAGACAACATTACCTTGGTGGTTTACGTCAACCATTGGGGGGAAAGAGGCGCTCCCTAGCAATGATGGAAGTATCTCGGATTCTGGAATGGGCGGAGGCCCACAACTGCTCGCTGTCAGTGATCCACATTCCGGGTGTGGACAACTGGGAAGTTGATTTCCTCCGCAGACAATCCTTTCATCCAGGGGAATGGTCTCTCCATCCCGAGGTATTTGCGGAGATTTGCAACAGATGGGGGACGCCGGAGATAGATCTCATGGTGTCCCGGCTCAATTGCAAGCTACCCAGATATGGGTCGCAGTCCAGGGATCCTCAGGCGGAACTAATAGATGCATTAGCAGTGCCTTTGAGGTTCAATCTGATTTAAATTTTTTCCCTGTCACCACTTCTCCCTCGAATAGTGGCCCACATGAAGCAGGAGCAAGTATCAGTGATTTTAATTTCTCCATCGTGGCCGCAAAGGATGTGGTTCGCGGACCTGGTTGGGATGTCCTCATCTCTTCCATGGAGGTTACCTTGTTGCAGGGATCTGCTGAAACAGGGTCCTTTTGTTCATCAAAATCTAGATTCTCTGAGGCTGACTGCATGGAGATTGAACGCTTAGTCCTCGCCAAGAGGGGTTTTTCTGAGAGTGTTATTGATACTCTTATTCAAGCTCGTAAGCCAGTTACTCGTCGCATCTATCATAAGGTGTAGAGGACCTACTTATTCCGGTGTGAAGAATGTGGATTCCCCTGGCATAAGGTCAGGGTTTTCAGGATTCTTTCCTTTCTCCAGGATGGCCTCGAGAAGGGCCTTTCTGCTAGTTCCCTATCTGTTTTACTACACAAGAGGCTCGCTGAGCTTCCTGATGTTCAGTCCTTTGCTTGGGCTCTGACTAGAATCAGGCCTTTGTTTAGATCTATTGCCCCTCCTTGGAGTTTAAATCTTGTTCTTGAAGTTTTGCAGAGCGCTCCGTTTGAGCCTATGCATGTAGTTGCTGTCTTGGAAAGTTCTTTTTCTACTGTCTTTTGCTTCGGCGTGCAGAGTACCTGAAATTGCTGCCTTGCAATGTGAGCCCCCTTACCTAGTTTTCCATGCTGATAAGGCTGTTCTGCGTACGGGATTAGGTTTTCTTCCTAAGTTCGTTTCAGATCGCAACATCAATCAGGAGATTGTGGTTCCTTCTTTGTGTCCTAATCCTCCTTCTTCGAAGGAGCAGTTACTTCATAATTTGAATGTGGTTCGGGCCTTGTAGTTCTATCTTCAGGCTAGGAAAGAATTTAGACAGACTTCTCTGTTTGTTGTCTATTCTGGGAAGTGAAGGCGCAGACGGCCTCTTCCACTTCCTTATCTTTTTGATTGAGGAGCATTATTCGCTTAGCATAGGAGACAGCAGGACATAAGCCTCCTCAGAGGATTAAGGCACATTCAATTAGAGCTGTGGCTTCCTCTTGGGTCTTCAAGAATGAGGCCTCTATGGATCAGATTTGTAGGCCCTCCTTACATACCTTTTCAATCTTTTACAAGTTTGACGTTTTTGCTTCAGCTGAAGCTGCTTTTGGGAGAAAGGTTTTGCAGAATGTGGTGCCCTCAGAAAAGGGTTTGCCTCTCTTTTACCCTCCTGTTTCATTGTGTCCTCTAGAGCTTGGGTATATGTTTCCCACAAGTAAGGAATGAAGCCGTGGACTCTCCTCATAATAATAAGAAAAACATTAATTATGCTTACCAGATAATTTCCTTTCCTTCTGTATGAGAAGAGTCCACAGCCCCCATCCTTATTCTCTGATGGGCGGACCTACATTTTTATTTTTGTTCTTCTGGCACCATTTATACCCTGATATTTCTCCTACTGTTTCTTGTTCCCTTAGCAGAATGACTGGGCTATGAGGGAAGTGGGGGAGGTATTTAAGTATTTGGCTGGGGTATCTTTGTCTCCTCCTGGTGGCCAGGTTCTGAATTCCCACAAGTAAGGAATGAAGCAGTGAACTCTCCTCATACAGAAGGAAAGGAAATGATCTGGTAAGCATAATTTATGTTTTTAATTGTGATTGCTTTTCCAGTGGGTTGGTCTCTCCATCTGGAAGTATTCAGTGAGATTGTGGACGTGTGGGATGTTCCAGAAATAGATCTAATGTCTTCTCTTTCTTTCCTAAGATACGGTGAGTCAACGGGATCATTAAATACTGTTGGGAATTTCACTCCTGGCCAGCAGGAGGAGTCAAAGAGCACCACAGCAAAACTGTTAAGTATCACTTCCCTTCCCACAATCCCCAGTCATTCTCTCTGCCTTCTGTGCAAGGAGGAGGTGAAGTTTAGGTGTCTGTTAAAGAATTCTTCTATTAAGATTTTATTATTTTGAAAGCCTGAGCAGGTTTGCTCTGATCTTTCCTGACAATCTTGGTCTAGCTGTACTCCACGTTAGTCTCTTCAGTAGGGCTCAGGTAGCTTTGAAGCAGTTAGGAGCTTGTGTGGTGGGCCTCACTGCGATTTACTAACAAGTTGCTGCCCTCAAATAGAATGCCAGAGTAGGTTTACTCTGTTCCTTCTCTTATCCACAGGTCTCTGTGAGGAGCGGCTTCCTCTCATACCAGGTGAACTGTCCTCCTGCCGGACGGTCAAGGTTGCAGGTAAGTGCCATTTTAATTTATTATGTAAGACTCTGGCACTACTCCAGTTTTCAGACTGCACCATATAAGGGACTATATATTCCTGAGAGTCAGGATGATTTAGGCAGGAAGCAGTGCACTGTGGGGCGGTAATTTAGAGAATTTTGATTCTGTGAGATGTTTCTGAATCATTGGTGACTCAGTGTAGACTGTTGAATTTTTCAGTTTTTAATTTTATTTTTCATTTGGGACAAATATTTAGCGTTGTATGTAACTGCTAAGTGCAGTTTTTGGGTACGGCTGATGGGACGGCCTATGGCGTCATTTCGGCTGGGGCTTCTCAACGTGCGCTTTTATTGCTGGCGCAGTTTGTATTTGGCCCTGTGTAATGAAGTCTACGGACCTCTGCCAAGAATCTCACCCAGAGGAGCTGCTCCGGTCCTTCCATATTTCTCTGCATTCAACCTAGGGTTGCAAAGAGGAGCAGGTAGGCGCCTCAGCTTAGCGCTGAGGTGTAGAGGCTGCAAAGAGGGTAGCTTAAATTGTTCAAAAGCCAATACACTTATTAAGAGGGGCCTTAAGTATCAGCTTTTGCTTTGGAAAACTGTTGGTTATTCTGTTAAAGAATAATCTTAAAGATGTAAAAAATATTTTTTCTTTTTTTGTGTGTATGAAGATTTGCTTGCAAAATGGACCTAGAGTCTATGCCTTCTATAGAGTGCACACTTTGCTTGGATACTTTGCCTTTTTGTTGTTCTTGTATTGAAATAACTTTATTGTACAAAGATAGACTCTTTGTTTCTGAGCCATCATTCTCTCAGGTTGAGGCTGTTCAGACAATGCCACAGCCTCTTCCTCAAACGTCCCAAACTTTTTTGTCATCACAGACAGTGCCCTGCGGTTCTTCTCGATCTCCTGAGGGAGTGTATTTGAAGGCTGAAATTGCTGCCCAGGTATCCTCGCCAGTATCTGAGGCGCTAGCTGCTATCCCCATGCTTCAGGGGCGACACAAGAGGAAAATTAGAGATTCAAATAGTAAGGTTTCTGATCCAGTACAGGCTAACCAAGTTGCTCTTTCACATAAGTCGGAAGAGGAGGATACTTCTGTAGGCTGTGAGGGTGAAATCTCAGATTCAGATTCTATAGTTCCTTCTTCTGATGCTGATGTGGTTTCCTTCAGGTTCAAGCTTCAACACCTTTGTGTATTGTTAAAGGAGGTTTTGGCTACTTTGGACAACTCCAATACTCATGTCGTTGTCAACCCTAAGAAATCTAGCAAACTAAATAAATACTTTGATGTACCCTCTCCTGGAGAGGTGTTTCCAGTACCAGACCGTGCTACTGAAATTATTGCCCGGGAATGGGAGAGGCTGGGAATTCCTTTTTCTCTATCTCCAATCTTTAGGAAGATGTTCCCGGTGGCTGACTCCATTAAGGAGTCTTGGCAGACGGTCCCCAAGGTGGAAGGGGCGATTTCTACACTGGCCAAGAGGACTACTATTCCTATTAAGGTTAGTTGCTCTTTTAAGGAGCCTATGGACAAGAAACTGGAGGCTTTCTTAAAGAAAATGTATGATAATTAGAGTTTACTATGGCAACCGGCGGTATGTATTGCTACAGTGACAAGTGTGGCAGCCTATTGGTTTGACGCTTTGTCTGAGTTCCCTTCAACCTGAGACTCCTTTGGAGGAGATACTGAATAGGATAAAGGCTCTTAAGTTAGCGAGTTCCTTTATTACTGACCCTTCTTTGCAGGTCATTAAGTTGGGAGTCAAAATATCTTGTTTTGCAATTTTAGCGTGTAGAGCGCTATGGCTGAAATCTTGGTCAGCAGATGTTTCTTCCAAATCTAAGCATTTGGCGATTCCTTGTTTGGGAAAGACCTTGTTTGGGCCGGGTTTGGTAGAAATTATTTCCGATATCACGGGTGGTAAAGGATCTTTTCTGCCTCAAGATAAGAAGAACAAATCGAAAGGATGTCAAAGTAATTTTCGTTCCTTTTGTAACTTCAGAGGTAAGTCTTCCCTCTCCTCTACAAAACAGGATCAGTCCAAGCCTTCTTGGAAGCCCAGTCAGTCTTGGAACAAGGGGAAGCAATCTAAGAAACCTGCAGCTGAATCTAAGTCAGCATGAAGGGTCTTTTTTCATAGAAGGGCCTTTTTACATGCGTGTTCTATTCTCAGATCAGCTATTTCTATCGCTGATGTGGCTGCTGCTTCTAGAGTTTTCTAATGACCCTGTTGGTGCAAATCTATTGGGTTTGCTTCACAGTGCCAGTTCTTTTATTTATTTGTGATGCTGTATTTGATATTATGAAGATTAATGTCAAAAGAATGTCTTTAGCCATTCTTGCCAGGAGGGCCTTGTGGCTTCAATCCTGGTCTGTCTAAATCTAGATTGTTTCTTTCCTTTTAGAGAAAGAAGTTATTTGGGTCTAATTTAGATTTTTACTTCTACTATTACTGGTGGTAAAGGAGCTTTTGTTCCTCAAGACAGAAGGTCTAAAGGAAAATCCAAGGCTTCTAATAGTTTTCCTTCCTTTCATCAGAATAAGTAACAGAAAATGGAATCCTCTGTTCAAAAGCCAGGTTCTTCTGCTTCCGTATAGAGACCTAATGCTAACTTGAACAAGTCTAAGCAGGGTAAGAAATCTGTCCCTTCTTCTAAAGCTGAATGTGTGACCCCGACCCAGAAGTTCTGGTAGGGGGCAGATTAAGCCTCTTTCAGAAGGCTTGGTTTCAACCTGTCACAGATTCCTGGGTTCAGAATGTTGTTTCTCAGGAATATCAAATTGGATTCAGAACAAGGTGTCACTAGGAAAGGGGCCCTGAATAGCAGTACTGGAACCCAGTGGCAGGATAGCTATTCAACAGTAATCCGATACGTCAAAACAGATAAGGAAAAGACAAAACGTGGTCAGTGGATCAGTGGTCAGGGCAGGCAGCCAGTAGTGTTGTCTGTAAACAAGTCAGAGGTCAAAAGCCAGGAAGTCAGGGTATAATAAGTACTCAGGAAAAAGGAACTTGGAAGAAAACGCTTGATCTTTGAAAACAGGCAGAATAACCTAGCACTGAACTAGGGAACTGTCAAGGCTTTATAGCCTATAGAAACCAGGAACACCTCCCCTAGGAAGCCAATCAGAATTCAGTTAGTGGTGGAGTGTTCTCTGTATAGTACCCGCACCACTCCGACATCAGGAACATGATCCACGAATCCCTGCATTCCGGCACTCGCGTAGCTCATTTTCACGGATACCTGCCGCATCAGTGATGCGGGAAAGCCAGGAGGACACACACTGCCAGATCTGAGGACCCCCGGTAAGGAGATGTGCCCTGGTCCTATGACAAACGTGTTTTCCCTCCAATAATCAAAGGAATCCTGTAAAACTTAAGCTTTTCTTCAATCTATCTCTGATCTGAAAGATATGGGAGTGATTGTTCCAGTTCCTTTGCAGGAATAGGGGATGGGATTTTATTTAAATCTCTTCAGAACAGTTCTGTATCTAAAGACTCTGAACAAGTTTGTAATAATTCCATCTTTCAGAATGCAAACTATCAGGACTATTCTGCCTTTTGTTCATCAAGGTCAGTTTATGTCCACAATAGATTTAAAGGATGCTTACCTTCATGTTCCGATTCACAGAGAACATTTCCAGTTTATGAGGTTTGGTTTTATGGATAAGCACTTCCAGTTTCATTTGGTCTGGCTACAGCTCCAAAAATATTTTCCAAGGTTTTGGGTGCCCTTTTGTAAATCAGTGCTCAGGGTATTGCAGTATTTACTTACCTGGACGGTATCTTGGTTCAAGCTCCATCTTTTCTTTTAGGAGAACTTTACACCAACAAACTCTTTTTTCAAAAACATGGTTGGAGGATCATTTTTCCAAAGAGTTCTTTGGTTTCTGAGACAAAGGTAAGTTTCCTATTTTTTCAAATAGACTCAGTATCCATGATACTTTCTCTAACAGAGCAGAGATGGTTAAGATTGGTTTCAGCTTGTCTGAATCTTCAGTCTCTTTCATGTCCTTCAGTGGCTTTGTGTATGGAAGTACTAGGTCTCATGATTGTAGCTTCAGATGCAATTCCATTTGCTCGATTTCACATGAGGCCTATACAGCTTTGTATGCTGCGTCAATGGTGCAGAGATTATACTTAGCTGTCTCAAAAGATATTTTTGGATTCCAATACAAGTCAGTCTCTAACTAGGAGGCTGGATCATCAGTTTATTTCAGGGGGCTTCTTTTGCTCGTCTTACCTGGACTATGATCACTACAGATGCCAGAGTCTTTCAGGTTGGGGAGCTGTTTGGGGGTCTATGACTGCACAGGGGGTTTAGGATCCTCAATAGGAGAGGTTGGCAATCAATGTGTTGCAATTTTCAGGGCACTTCAAGCTTTGGCCTCTGTTGAAAAGGGATTCTTATCTCAGTTTCCAGACAGACAATGTTACAGCAGTAGCTTATGTCAACCATCGGGGGAAATCACAGTTCCCTGGCTATGATGTCTCAAATTCTCTCTTGGGCAGAAGCCAATTCCTGTCTAGTTTCTGAAATTCACATCCCAGGAGGGAACAATTGGGAGGCAGACTTTATTAGCCGTCAGTCTCTACATCCAGGGGATATAGAGATTGTAGATCTTTGGGGTCTCCCAGAAATAGATCTGATGGCCTCTTGTTTTGAACAACAAACTTCCCAGGTACTTTGCAAGGTCCAGGGCTCCTCAGGCAGAGGTAGTGGATGCTCTAGTAGTTCCTTGGTCTTTTCAGCCTGCTTATCTGTTTGCTCCTCTGGTACTTCTTCCTAGAGTGATTTCCAAGATTAGGCTACAGTTTGTAATCCTGATTGTCCCAGCTTGGCCTCGCAGGCTTTGGTATGTAGATCTGGTTTAAATGTCCAGCTGCCCTCCTTAGCCTCTTCCTCTTTGTTCAAACCTTCTATCCCAAGGTCTTTTTTTATCCTTATCTCAAGACTAAACTTGATGGCATGGGGTTTCTCAGATTCTGTGATTGAAACTCTGATTCAGGCTCATAAACCTGTTACTAGGAAAATTTATCACAAGGTTTGGAAAGCCTTTATTTCCTTGTGTATTAATCATGGTTTTTCCTGTCATTCCTAGGATTCTTCAGTTTTTTCAGTATGGCCTAGATAAGGGTCTATCTGCCAGTTCTCTGTAGGACAGATTTCAGCCCTTTCAGTTTTGTTCCACAGAAAAATTGCCAATCTTCCTGATGTTTATTGTTTTTTTCAGACTTTGGTATGTATTAAACCTGTTATCAAGCCTATTTCTCCTCCATGGAATCTTAACCTTGTGTTAAGGGGTTTGCAGGCTCCTCCTTTTGAATATGCATAAATTGGATATTACGCTATTTTATTGGAAAGTGTTATTTCTTTTGGCTATATCTTCTGCTAGAAGTTTCTGAATTGTCTACTTTTTTTTGTGAACGTCCATATTTCATTTGTCATCAGGATAAGTTGTTTTACGGACATCATTTCATTTTTTGCTTAAGGTTGTTTCTTTAGACAACATTGGTAGAAGGATTGGTGTTCATTCTTTGTGTCCTAATCCTAAGAATGCTTCTGACGAAGATCTTTGCATTCTCTGGATATTGTTAGGGCATTTTAATATTATGTTAATGTTACTAAGGATTTTAGACAAACTTCTAGTTTGTTTGTTCTTTTTTCTGGGCCTAGGAAAGGTCAGAAGGCCTCTTCTATTTCTTTCGCCTCTTGGTTAAAACTTTTGATTCACAGAGCTTATTTGGAGGCAGGTCAGCCTCCACCGCAGCGGATTACTGCTCATTCTACTAGGTCAGTTTCGACTTCTTTGGCTTTTAAGAATGGGGCTTCAGTTGATCAAATTTGCAAAGCAGCTACTTGGTCTTCATAGCATACTTTTAATAAATTATACCATTTTGATGTTTCCGCTTCCACTGAAGCAGCCTTTGGTAGAAAGGTTCTTCAGGCAGTTGTCTCAGTTTGATGGTTATGCCTGTTTTTAAGTGCATTATAAAAATAAAAATATTTTTTTGGGGGTTGTGAATTCATTTTCTCAGTGAAAAAGTTTTTAAATCCCTCCCTTTATGTTATTACTCGTGGACTCCACAGCTTGTGGATTAGTTCCCATGAGTAATGGATCGTGGACTCTCACTACCTGTATGAAATAAAACATCTATGCTTACCTGATAAATTAATTTCTTTCCACGAGACCCCACCGTTTGTTTTCTTGGGGTTAATTTTTCAGCACATCTTTTTTTCCCCTGCTTCTTTATGGCTCTTATTCCTTTTTCTTACCTCACTTGCTTGGCTATATGTTAGACTGAGGTATATGTTAGGTGGAAGGGGGGTTATAGGGCTCTTGGGGTTTTGGAATCTTTCACTCCTCCCAGTGATAGAGAATTGTAATTCACTTGAGTAATGGATCGTGTACTCTTGGATTGAAAAATAGTATTTAGTATCCTTAGCACAAAGATACATTGCCAACTCCAAAGTCTTGAAAATACCACAGCTATGATCACCAGAGACTTATTATGCATGCTACATATCATGCTCAGCTGTTTATCCCTGTGTCGTGTATTTGTCACAGACTGACACGCTAGTTCATGCTAAAGCTGTTGTGTGTTGGGTAATTCTTGATATTCAGCAACTCCTATTTAACAGAGAGATAATGTTCAGCACATATATAATGGATACTACGACCCCTTTTTTTAATTTTTGTTTGGTCTTATATAGATGTCTTTTGACACAGGTGCTTTGTCAAGAGAGTGTTGTTTCATTGGCCATTATATTGGATTACCATACAACTGAGGAAACTGGATTGCCTCATAACTGACCATAATATAAAAGCAGTCTGTCATCTTTATGGTGGCTAATGCTTTACTTATATTGTTTCTATTTATCCTGTATTATGCCAAATTACCATTTACTAGTGTTGGTGCTGCAGTTTCCAGCCAGCTTAGTGTAAGGAACAGTTTACATATGTTGTCAAAGCAACTGGTCATACATATGTTGTATATAGAGCTGTAGTTTGTGTTTTGGGCAGGAGTATCAGATTAAAAACGTTTATATCTGTTTTTTCCCACTTAAAATCTGAGGAATGTGTAGTATATCTCAAAATTTCACTTCTGAAGCCATGTAAGGCCTATTTCTTCTACTAGATACGACGAGTCCACAGATTCATCCTTGTGGGATATTATCTTAGCAGTTGTAACTGAGATCCATATTGGTTCCCACAAAATTTGCTGAGGAGTACAAGAGAAATCTTCAGTGTGGGGAATGTTTCTTACTGCAAGTAGCATTAAGGTATGTGCAGTCATTTATATTCTGAGGAGACTGTTGTAGATCAGAATGGGCTGACATATTTCCCAGGTTGGGAAGGGGTAAGCAGTAGTCCTGGTTAGGATGGTACTGTAAACCTGTGTATAATTATCCTTGAGAGAGATTTCAACAGGGGACACTTATGGGCTATATGGTTGAAGACACTGGGGCAGCCTAGAAACGCTTACTTTATTGAATATGAGACTTATCAGGGCTGACATTTTGTGATACTGAGGGGTCCACATGGCATATGTTTATTAGATAACATTTATCCATGGCCGTTTTTCTTAAAACCGCTTCCCATGCGGTTGCTTAAGTTATTTGCACATCGAGGATGATGGGCGGGACCTAATTTCTTTCATGTAATTAGCAAGAGTCCATGAGCTAGTGACGTATGGGATATACATTCCTACCAGGAGGGGCAAAGTTTCCCAAACCTTAAAATGCCTATAAATACACCCCTCACCACACCCACAATTCAGTTTTACAAACTTTGCCTCCTATGCAGGTGGTGAAGTAAGTTTGTGCTAGATTCTACGTTGATATGCGCTCCGCAGCAAGTTGGGGCCCGGTTTTCCTCTCAGCGTGCAGTGAATGTCAGAGGGATGTGAGGAGAGTATTGCCTATTTGAATTCAATGATCTCCTTCTACGGGGTCTATTTCATAGGTTCTCTGTTATCGGTCGTGGAGATTCATCTCTTACCTCCCTTTTCAGATCGACGATATACTCTTATATATATACCATTACCTCTGCTGATTTTCGTTTCAGTACTGGTTTGGCTTTCTACAAACATGTAGATGAGTGTCCTGGGGTAAGTAAGTCTTATTTTCTGTGACACTCTAAAGCTATGGTTGGGCACTTTTTTATAAAGTTCTAAATATATGTATTCAAACATTTATTTGCCTTGACTCAGGATGTTCAACATTCCTTTTTTCAGACAGTCAGTTTCATATTTGGGATAATGCATTTGAATCAATCATTTTTTCTTACCTTAAAAAATTTGACTTTTTCCCTGTGGGCTGTTAGGCTCGCGGGGGCTGAAAATGCTTCATTTTATTGCGTCATTCTTGGCGCGGCCTTTTTTGGCGCAAAAAATCTTTTCTGTTTGCGGCGTCATACGTGTCATACGTGTCGCCGGAAGTTGCGTCATTTTTTTGACGTTCCTTTGCGCCAAAAATGTCGGCATTCCGGATGTGGCGTCATTTTTGGCGCCAAAAGCATTTAGGCGCCAAATAGTGTGGGCGTCTTATTTGGCGCTAAAAAAATATGGGCGTCGCTTTTGTCTCCACATTATTTAAGTCTCATTATTTATTGCTTCTGGTTGCTAGAAGCTTGTTCACTGGCATTTTTTTCCCATTCCTGAAACTGTCATTTAAGGAATTTGATCAATTTTGCTTTATATGTTGTTTTTTCTATTACATATTGCAAGATGTTCCACGTTGCAACTGAGTCAGAAGATACTTCAGGAAAATCACTGCCCGGTGCTGGAGCTACCAAGCTAAGTGTATCTGCTATAAATTTTTGGTATCTGTTTCTCCAGCTGTTGTTTGTATTGCATGTCATGACAAACTTATTAATGCAGATAAAATTTCCTTTAGTACTGTTACATTACCTGTTGCTGTTCCGTCAACATCTAATTTTCAGAGTGTTCCTGATAACATAAGATATTTTATTTTTTAAATCCATTAAGAAGGCTATGTCTGTTATTTCTCCTTCTAGTTTACATAAAAGTCTTTTAAAACTTCTCTTTTTTCAGATGAATTTTTAAGTGAACATCATCATTCTGATACTGATAATGGTTCTTCTGGTTTAGAGGTTTCTGTCTCAGAGGTTGATGCTGATAAATCTTTGTATTTGTTCAAGATGGAATTTATTCGTTCTTTATTTAAAGAAGTATTAATTGCATTAGAAATAGAGGATTCTGGTCCTCTTGATACTAAATCTAAACGTTTAAATAAGGTTTTTAAATCTCCTGTAGTTATTCCAGAAGTGTTTAATCTCCCTGATGCTATTTCTGAAGTAATTTCCAGGGAATGGTATAATTTGGGTAATTCTTTTACTCCTTCTAAACGTTTAAGCAATTATATCCTGTGCCATCTGACAGATTAGAGTTTTTTGGGACAAAAATCCCTAAGGTTATGGGGCTGTCTCTACTCCTGCTAAATGTACTACTATTCCTACGGCAGATAGTACTTCATTTAAGGATCCTTTAGATAGGAAAATTGAATCCTTTCTAAGAAAAGCTTACTTATGTTCAGGTAATCTTCTTAGACCTGCTATATTTTTAGCGGATGTTGCTGCAGCTTCAACTTTTTGGTTAGAAGCTTTAGCGCAACAAGTAACAGATCATAATTTTATAGCATTATTATTATTCTATAACATGCTAATAATTTTATTGGTGATACCATCTTTTGATATCATTAGAGTTGATGTCAGGTATATGTCTCTAGCTATTTTAGCTAGAAAAGCTTTATGGATTAAACTTGGAATGCTGATATGTCTTCTAAGTCAACTTTGCTTTCCTTTTCTTTCCAGGGTAATAAATTATTATCTCAACTGTTTCTGGATGGAAGGGAACTTTTTTACCAAAGGATAAAAAATCTAAGGTAAATTTAGGTCTAATAATCATTTTCGTTCCTTTCCTCACAACAAGGAACAAAAGCCTGATCCTTCATCCTCAGGAGCGGTATCAGTTTGGAAACTATTTCCAGTTTGGAATATATCCAAGCCTTATAGAAACCTATAGCCAGCTCCTAAGTACCTATGAAGGTGCGGCCCTTATTCCAGCTCAGCTGGTATGGGGCAGATTACGTTTTCTTCAAAGAAATTTGGATCAATTCTGTTCTCAATCTCTGGTTTCAGAACATTGTTTCAGAAAGGTACAGAATTGGCTTCAAGTTAAGGCCTCCTGCTAAGAGATTTTTTTCTTTCCCGTGTCCCAGTTAACACAGCAAAGGCTCAGCATTTCTGAAATGTGTTTCAGATCTAGAGTTGGCTGGAGTAATTATGCCAGTTCCAGTTCTGGAACAGGGGCTGGGGTTTTATTTTATCTCTTCATTGTACCAAAGAAGGTCAATTCCTTCAGACCAGTTCCGGATCTATCATTATTGAATCGTTATGTTAGGATACCAACATTCAAGATGGTTACTGTAGGACTATCCTGCCTTTTGTTTAGCAAGGGCATTATATGTCTACAATAGATTTACAGGATGTGTATCTGCATATTCCGATTCATCCAGATCACTTTTAGTTTCTGAGATTCTCTTTTTAGACAAGCATTACCAGTTTTGTGGCTCTACCGTTTGGCCTAGCCTCAGTTCCAAGAATTTTTTTCAAAGGTTCTCGGTCCCCTTCTTTCTGTAATCAGAGAACAGGGTTTTGGTATTTCCTTATTTGGACGATATCTTGGTACTTGCTCAGTCTTCTCATTTTCGAAGAATCTCATACGAATCGACTTGTGTTGTTTCTTCAAGTTCATGGTTGGAGGATCAATTTACCAATCAGTTCATTGATTCCTCAGACAAGGGTAACCTTTTTAGGTTTCTAGATAGATTTAGTGTCTATGACTCTGTCCTTGTCAGACAAGAGAAGTTTAACATTGATATCAGCTTGTCAAAACCTTCAGTCACAATCATTCCCTTTGGTAGCCTTATGCATGGAAATTTTAGGTCTTAGGACTGCCGCATCAGATGCGATCTCCTTTGCTCGTTTTCACATGCGACCTCTTCAGCTCTGTATGCTGAACCAATGGTGCAGGGATTACTCAAAGATATCTCAATTAATATCTTTAAACCGATTATACGACACTCTCTGACATGGTGGACAGATCACCATCGTTTAGTTCAGGGGGCTTCTTTGTTCTTCCGACCTGGACTATAATCTCATCAGATGCAAGTCTTACAGGTTGGGGAGCTGTGTGGGGGTATCTGACGGCACAAGGGGTTTGGGAATCTCAGGAGGTGAGATTTCCGATCAATATTTTGGAACTCCGTGCAATTTTCAGAGCTCTTCAGTCTTGGCCTCTTCTGAAGAGAGAGTTGTTCATTTGTTTTCAGATAGACAATGTCACAACTGTGGCATACATCAATCATCAAGGAGGGACTCACAGTCCTCTGGCTATGAAAGAAGTATCTCGAATTTTGGTTTGGGCGGAATCCAGCTCCTGTCTAATCTCTGCGGTTCATATCCCAGGTATGGACAATTGGAAAGCGGATTATCTCAGTCGCCAAACGTTGCACCTGGGCGAATGGTCTCTTCACCCAGAGGTATTTCCTCAGATTGTTCAAATGTGGGAACTCCCAGAAATAGATCTGATGGCTTCTGATCTAAACAAGAAACTTCCCTGGTATCTGTCCGGATCCCGGGATCCTCGGGCGGAGGCAGTGGATGCATTATCTCTTCCTTACAAGTGTCATCCTACCTATATCTTTCCGCCTCTAGTTCTTCTTCCAAGGGTATTCTCCAATATTCTGAAGGAATGCTCGTTTATCCTGCTGGTAGCTCCAGCATGGCCTCACAGGTTTTGGTATGCGGATCTTGTCCGGATGGCCTCTTGCCAGCTGTGGACTCTTCCGTTAAGACCAGTCTTTCTGTCTCAAGGTTCTTTATTCCATCAGGATCTCAAAACCTTAATTTTAAGGTATGGAGTTTGAACGCTTGATTCTTGGTCAAAGAGGTTTCTCTGACTCTGTGATTGATACTATGTGACAGGCTCGTAAATCTGTATCTAGAGAGATATATTATAGAGTCTGGAAGACTTATATTTCTTAGTGTCTTTCTCATCTTTTTTCTTGGCATTCTTTTTGAATACCGAGAATTTTACAGTTTCTTCAGGATGGTTTAGATAAAGGTTTGTCCGCAAGTTCCTTGAAAGACAAATCTCTGCTCTTTCTGTTCTTTTTCACAGAAGGATTGCTAATCTTCCTGATATTCATTGTTTTGTACAACCTTTGGTTCGTATAAAACCTGTCGTTAAGTCAATTTCTCCTCCTTGGAGTTTGAATTTGGTTCTGGGGGCTCTTCAAGCTCCTCCTTTTGAACCCATGCATTCTTTGGTCGTTATATTACTTTCTTGGAAAGTTTTGTTTCTTTTGGCCATCTCTTCTGCCAGAAGAGTCTCTGAATTATCTACTCTTTTTTGTGATTCTCCTTTTCTGATTTTGCATCAGGATAAGGCGGTGCTGCGAACTTCTTTTGAATTTTTTACCTAAGGTTGTGAATTCTAACAACATTAGTAGAGAAATTGTGGTTCCTTCATTATGTCCTAATCCTATGAATTCTAAGGAGAAATCATTGCATTCTTTGGATGCTGTTAGAGCTTTGTAATCTTTCCGAAAAACTTCTAGTCTATTTGTCATCTTTTCCGGTTCTAGAAAAGGCCAGAAAGCTTCTGCCATTTCTTTGGCATCTTGGTTGAAATCTTTATTTCATCATGCCTATGTTGAGTCGGTTAACACTCCGCCTCAAAGGATTACAGCTCATTCTACTAGTTCAGTTTCTACTTCCTGGGCGTTTAGGAATGAAGCTTCGGTTGATCAGATTTGCAAAGCAGCAACTTGGTCCTCTTTGCATACTTTTACTAAATTCTACCATTTTGATGTGTTTTCTTCTTCTGAAGCAGTTTTTGGTAGAAACGTACTTCAGGCAGTGGTTTCAGTTTGAATCTTCTGCTTATGTTTTTCATTAAAATTTTATTCTGGGTGTGGATTATTTTCAGCAGGAATTGGCTGTCTTTATTTTATCCCTCCCTCTCTAGTGACTCTTGCGTGGAAAGATCCACATCTTGGGTAATCATTATCCCATACGTCACTAGCTCATGGACTCTTGCTAATTACATGAAAGAAAACATAATTTATGTAAGAACTTACCTGATAAATTCATTTCTTTCATATTAGCAAGAGTCCATGAGGCCCGCCCTTTTTTGTGGTGGTTTTGATTTTTTTTTTGTATAAAGCACAATTATTCCAATTCCTTATTTTATATGCTTTCGCACTTTTTTCTTATCACCCCACTTCTTGGCTATTCGTTAAACTGAATTGTGGGTGTGGTGAGGGGTGTATTTATAGGCATTTTAAGGTTTGGGAAACTTTGCCCCTCCTGGTAGGAATGTATATCCCATACGTCACTAGCTCATGGACTCTTGCTAATTACATGAAAGAAAACATAATTTATGTAAGAACTTACCTGATAAATTCATTTCTTTCATATTAGCAAGAGTCCATGAGGCCCACCCTTTTTGTGGTGGTTATGATTTTTTTTTTTTTTATAAAGCACAACTATTCCAATTCCTTATTTTATATGCTTTCGCACTTTTTTCTTATCACCCCACTTCTTGGCTATTCGTTAAACTGAATTGTGGGTGTGGTGAGGGGTGTATTTATAGGCATTTTAAGGTTTGGGAAACTTTGCCCCTCCTGGTAGGAATGTATATCCCATACGTCACTAGCTCATGGACTCTTGCTAATATGAAAGAAATGAAT
The DNA here is from genome assembly GCF_027579735.1 of Bombina bombina. Taxonomy (NCBI): domain Eukaryota; kingdom Metazoa; phylum Chordata; class Amphibia; order Anura; family Bombinatoridae; genus Bombina; species Bombina bombina. The sequence goes on along the minus strand of NC_069502.1, from coordinate 545,734,401 downwards.
TTATCAGGTAAGTTCTTACATAAATTATGTTTTTGCGCCTCAGTGCGCAGTTAGAGCTTGGAGAGAACAGCAGCCATTAGCTCCGGTTGGGACCAGACTGTGAGGCTGTTTTTCGAAGTGAGACCGGATCATTTTCCCAGTCCTTTGGGGCAGGTATGCAGTTTAACAATTTTTCTCTGCATAACGCTTTTTGTGGGCTAAACACTCGAATTAAAGGGTTAACTCTCCTGTTTACTTGTGGTACAATATCCGATTGTACATTAGGTTCACACATAATCGAAATGAATCATTTTGCATAACGTTTTAGCAATTTTGAAAAAATAGTGTACTCTTTTTATTCTTAAAGGCGCAGTATTCGTTTTTTGTTTTTTTTTGCTGATTGTTTTTCCTATGTAATAAAGGTTGTTAACGACTTGTGCTGTTATTACTAGTCTGTTTAACATGTCTGACATTGAGGAAAGTCAGTGTTCTATGTGTTTAGAAGCCATTGTGGAACCCCCACTTCAAATGTGTCCCTCATGTACTGAAAGGGCCTTACATTGCAAACAACATATTTTAGCTGATAAAAGTATGTCTCAGGATGATTCTCAGTCAGAAGAGAATCAGGTTATGCCACCTACTTCTCCCCAAGTGTCGCAACCTTTAACGCCCGCCCAAGCAACACCTAGTACTTCTAGCGTGTCTAATTCTTTCACCCTGCAAGATATGGCTGCAGTTATGTCTACTACCCTTACAGAGGTATTATCTAAACTGCCAGGGTTACAGGGTAAGCGCAGCAGGTCCGGTATTAGAGTAAATGCTGAGCCCTCTGATGCTTTATTGGCCATCTCCGATATATCCTCATAGTGTTCTTATTTGGGGGTGGGGGACTTGCTGTCTGAGGGAGAGCTTTCTGATTCAGGAAAGATGTTCCCTCAAACAGACTCAGATGTGACGGCCTTTAAGTTTAAGCTTGAACACCTCCGCTTCTTACTCAGGGAGGTTTTAGCGACTCTGGATGATTGTGACCCTATTGTCATCCCACCAGAGAAATTGTGTAAAATGGATAAATATCTAGAGGTCCCTACTTACACTAATGTTTTTCCAGTCCCTAGAAGAATTTCAGACATTGTTACTAAGGAATGGGATTGACCAGGCATTCCGTTCTCTCCCCCTCCTACTTTTTAGAAAATGTTTCCCATATCTGACACCATTCGGGATTTGTGGCAGACGGTCCCTAAGGTGGAGGGAGCTATTTCTACCCTGGCTAAGCGTACAACTATACCTATTGAGGACAGTTGTGCTTTCAAAGATCCTATGGATAAAAAATTAGAGGGTCTTTTAAAGAAATTGTTTATTCATTAGGGTTTTCTTCTACAACCTATAGCGTGCATTGTTCCAGTAACTACTGCAACTACGCTGTGTAGAAGACCTATATACTATGGGTGTAATTCCAAAATTAGAACAAGGGCAGGGGTTTTACTTAAATCTGTTCGTGGTTCCCAAAAAAAGAGGGAACCTTCAGACTGATTTTAGACCTCAAAAGTCTAAACAAATTTCTCAGAGTCCCATCGTTCAAGATGGAGACCATACGAACAATTTTACCAATGATCCAGGAGGGTCAATATATGACCACCGTGGATTTGAAGGATGCGTATCTTCACATTCCTATCCACAAAGATCATCACCAGTTCCTCAGGTTCGCCTTTCTGGACAAACATTACCAGTTTGTGGCCCTTCCTTTTCGGGTTAGCCACAGCTCCCAGAATCTTCACAAAGGGGCTAGGGTCCTTTCTGGCGGGTCTAAGCAGCATAGCAGTAGCGCCCTATCTGGACGATATATTGATTCAGGCGTCAACTTACCATCTAGCCAAATCTCACACGGACATCGTGTTGGCTTTTCTAAGAACTCACGGGTGGAAGGTGAACATAAAAAAGAGTTCAATAGTTCCTCTGACAAGAGTTCCATTCCTAGGAACTCTGATAGACTCGGTAGACATGAAAAATTTTCTGACGGAGGTCAGAAAATCAAAGATCTTAACTACTTGCCGGGCACTTCATTCCATTCCTCGGCCATCAGTGGCGCAGTGTATGGAGGTCATTGGGTTAATGGTAGCGGCAATGGACATAGTTCCGTTTGCTCGCTTGCATCTCAGACCACTGCAGCTGTGCATGCTCAGACAGTGGAATGGGGATTATGCGGATTTAACTCCTCGGATAAATCTGAATCTAGAGACCAGAGACTCTCTTCATTGGTGGTTGTCACAGGATCATTTGTCCCAGAGAATGTGCTTCCGCAGGCCAGCATGGGTCATAGTGACAATGGACGCCAGCCTCTTGGGCTGGGGTGCAGTCTGGAATTCCCTGAAGGCGCAGGGTGTTTGGACTAGAGAGGAGTCCCTACTACCAATAAATATTCTGGAACCGAGAACCATATTCAACGCGCTTAAAGCGTGGCCTCAGCTGGCTTTGGCCAAATTCATAAGATTCCAGTCGGGCAATATCACGACTGTAGCATCAATCATCAAGGGAGAACAAAGAGTTCTCTAGCGATGATAGAGGTTTCCAAGATAATTCGATGGGCAGAGACTCACTCTTGCCATCTTTCAACAATATATATCCCAGGAGTGGAGAACTGGGAAGCAGAATTTCTAAGTCGTCAGACTTTTCATCCGGGGGAGTGGGAGCTCCATCCGGAGGTGTTTGCGGCATTGATCCATCAATGGAGCACACCAGAATTGAATCTGATGGCATCTCGTCAGAATGCCAAAATTCCTTGTTACAGGTCCAGATCAAGGGATTCTCAAGCAGTACTGACAGATGCTCTAGCAGTACCTTGGTCATTCAACCTGGCTTATGTGTTTCCTCCTTTTCCTCTCCTACCTCGTCTGATTGCCAGAATCAAACAGGAGAGGGCTTCGGTAATCTTGATAGCGCCTGCGTGGCCACGCAGGACTTGGTGTGCAGATCTAGTGGAAATGTCATCTCTGCCACTGTGGAAACTGCCACTGAGACAGGACCTTCTCATTCAAGGTCGGTTCCAACATCCAAATCTAATTTCTTTGCAACTGACTGCATGGAGATTGAACGCTTGATTTCTTTCATGTAATTAGCAAGAGTCCATGAGCTAGTGACGTATGGGATATACATTCCTACCAGGAGGGGCAAAGATTCCCAAACCTCAAAATGCCTATAAATACACCCCTCACCACACCCACAAATCAGTTTTACAAACTTTGCCTCCTATGGAGGTGGTGAAGTAAGTTTGTGCTAGATTCTACGTTGATATGCGCTCCGCAGCAGGTTGGAGCCCGGTTTTCCTCTCAGCGTGCAGTGAATGTCAGAGGGATGTGGAAAGAGTATTGCCTGTTTGAATTCAATGATCTCCTTCTACGGGGTCTATTTCATAGGTTCTCTGTTATCGGTCGTAGAGATTCATCTCTTACCTCCCTTTTCAGATCGACGATATACTCTTATATATATACCATTACCTCTGCTGATTTTCGTTTCAGTACTGGTTTGGCTTTCTACAAACATGTAGATGAGTGTCCTGGGGTAAGTAAGTCTTATTTTCTGTGACACTCTAAAGCTATGGTTGGGCACTTTTTTAAAGTTCTAAATATATGTATTCAAACATTTATTTGCCTTGACTCAGAATGTTCAACATTCCTTTTTTTCAGACAGTCAGTTTCATATTTGGGATAATGCATTTGAATCAATCATTTTTCTTACCTTAAAAATTTGACTTTTTCCCTGTGGGCTGTTAGGCTCGCGGGGGCTGCAAATGCTTCATTTTATTGCGTCATTCTTGGCGCTGACTTTTTTGGCGCAAAAAATCTTTTCTATTTCCGGCGTCATACGTGTCGCTGGAAGTTGCGTCATTTTTTGACGTTCTTTTGCGCCAAAGATGTCGGCGTTCCGGATGTGGCGTCATTTTGGCGCCAAAAGCATTTAGGCGCCAAATAATTTTTGGAGCTAAAAAAATATGGGCGTCGCTTTTGTCTCCACATTATTTAAGTCTCATTTTTCATTGCTTCTGGTTGCTAGAAGTTTGTTCTTTGGCATTTTTTCCCATTCCTGAAACTGTCATTTAAGGAATTTGATCATTTTTTCTTTATATGTTGTTTTTTCTCTTACATATTGCAAGATGTCTCACGTTGCATCTGAGTCAGAAGATACTTCAGGAAAATCGCTGTCTGGTGCTGGAACTACCAAAGCTAAGTGTATCTGCTGTAAACTTTTGGTAGCTGTTCCCCCAGCTGTTGTTTGTATTAAATGTCATGACAAACTTGTTAATGCAGATAATATTTCCTTTAGTAAAGTACCATTACCTGTTGCAGTTCCAACAACATCTAATGTTCAGAGTGTTCCTGATAACATAAGAGATTTTGTTTCTGAATCCATTAAGAAGGCTATGTCTGTTATTCCTCCTTCTAGTAAACACAAAAAATCTTTTAAAACTTCTCGTTATCCAGATGAATTTTTAAATGAACATCATCATTCTGATAATGATTCTTCTGGTTCAGAGGATTCTGTCTCAGAGGTTGATGCTGATAAATCTTCATATTTATTTAAAATGGAATTTATTCGTTCTTTACTTAAAGAAGTTTTAATTGCTTTAGAAATTGAGGATTCTGGTCCTCTTGATACTAAATCTAAACGTTTAGACATGGTCTTTAAATCTCCTGTGGTTATTCCAGAAGTTTTTCCTGTTCCTGGTGCTATTTCTGAAGTAATTTCCAGAGAATGGAATAATTTGGGTAATTCATTTACTCCCTCTAAACGTTTTAAGCAATTATATCCTGTGCCGTCCGACAGATTCGAATTTTGGGACAAAATCCCTAAAGTTGATGGGGCTATTTCTACCCTTGCTAAACGTACTACTATTCCTACGGCAGATGGTACTTCCTTTAAGGATCCTTTAGATAGGAAAATTGAATCCTTTCTAAGAAAAGCTTATCTGTGTTCAGGTAATCTTCTTAAACCTGCTATATCATTGGCTGATGTTGCTGCAGCTGCAACTTTTTGGTTGGAAACTTTAGCGCAACAAGTAACAGATCATGATTCTCATAATATTATTCTTCTTCTTTAACATGCTAATAATTTTATCTGTGATGCCATTTTTGATATTATCAGAGTTGATGTCAGGTTTATGTCTCTAGCTATTTTAGCTAGAAGAGCTTTATGGCTTAAAACTTGGAATGCTGATATGTCTTCTAAATCGACTCTGCTTTCCCTTTCTTTCCAGGGTAATAAATTATTTGGTTCTCAGTTGGATTCTATTATCTCAACTGTTACTGGTGGGAAAGGATCTTTTTTACCACAGGATAAAAAATCTAAAGGTAAAAACAGGGCTAATAATCGTTTTCGTTCCTTTCGTTTCAACAAAGAACAAAAGCCTGATCCTTCATCCTCAGGAGCAGTTTCAGTTTGGAAACCATCTCCAGTCTGGAATAAATCCAAGCCTTCTAGAAAAGCAAAGCCAGCTTCTAAGTCCACATGAAGGTGCGGCCCTCATTCCAGCTCAGCTGGTAGGGGGCAGATCACGTTTTTTCAAAGAAATTTGGATCAATTCTGTTCACAATCTTTGGATTCAGAACATTGTTTCAGAAGGGTACAGAATTGGTTTCAAGATAAGACCTCCTGCAAAGAGATTTTTTCTTTCCCGTGTCCCTGTAAACCCAGTGAAAGCTCAAGCATTTCTGAAATGTGTTTCAGATCTAGAGTTGGCTGGAGTAATTATGCCAGTTCCAGTTTTGGAACAGGGGCTGGGGTTTTATTTGAATCTCTTCATTGTACCAAAGAAGGAGAATTCCTTCAGACCAATTCTGGATCTAAAAATATTGAATCGTTATGTAAGGATACCAACATTCAAAATGGTAACTGTAAGGACTATCTTGCCTTTTGTTCAGCAAGGGCATTATATGTCTACAATAGATTTACAGGATGCATATCTGCATATTCCGATTCATCCAGCTCACTATCAGTTCCTGAGATTCTCTTTCCTGGACAAGCATTACCAGTTTGTGGCTCTGCCGTTTGGCCTAGCTACAGCTCCAAGGTGCCCTTCTGTCTGTAATCAGAGAACAGGGTATTGTGGTATTTCCTTATTTGGACGATATCTTGGTACTTGCTCAGTCTTCACATTTAGCAGAATCTCATACGAATCGACTTGTGTCGTTTCTTCAAGATCATGGTTGGAGGATCAATTCACTAAAAAGTTCATTGATTCCTCAGAAAAGGGTAACCTTTTTGGGTTTCCAGATAGATTCAGTGTCCATGACTCTGTCTTTGACAGACAAGAGACGTCTAAAATTGATTTCAGCTTGTCGAAACCTTCAGTCACAATCATTCCCTTCGGTAGCCTTATGCATGGAAATTCTAGGTCTTATGACTGCTGCATCGGACGCGATCCCCTTTGCTCGTTTTCACATGCGACCTCTTCAGCTTTGTATGCTGAACCAATGGTGCAGGGATTACACAAAGATATCTCAATTAATATCTTTAAAACCGATTGTACGACATTCTCTGACGTGGTGGACAGATCACCATCGTTTAATTCAGGGGGCTTCTTTTGTTCTTCCGACCTGGACTATAATCTCAACAGATGCAAGTCTTATAGGTTGGGGAGCTGTGTGGGGGTCTCTGACGGCACAAGGGGTTTGGGAATCTCAGGAGGTGAGATTACCGATCAATATTTTGGAACTCCGTGCAATTTTCAGAGCTCTTCAATCTTGGCCTCTTCTGAAGAGAGAGTCGTTCATTTGTTTTCAGACAGACAATGTCACAACTGTGGCATACATCAATCATCAAGGAGGAACTCACAGTCCTCTGGCTATGAAAGAAGTATCTCGAATTCTGGTTTGGGCGGAATCCAGCTCCTGTCTAATCTCTGCGGTTCATATCCCAGGTATAGACAATTGGGAAGCGGATTATCTCAGTCGCCAAACGTTGCATCCGGGCGAATGGTCTCTTCACCCAGAGGTATTTCTTCAGATTGTTCAAATGTGGGAACTCCCAGAAATAGATCTGATGGCTTCTCATCTAAACAAGAAACTTCCCAGGTATCTGTCCAGATTCCGGGATCCTCAGGCGGAGGCAGTGGATGCATTATCACTTCCTTGGAAGTATCATCCTGCCTATATCTTTCCGCCTCTAGTTCTTCTTCCAAGAGTAATCTCCAAGATTCTGAAGGAATGCTCGTTTGTTCTGCTGGTAGCTCCAGCATGGCCTCACAGGTTTTGGTATGTGGATCTTGTCCGGATGGCCTCTTGCCAGCCGTGGACTCTTCCGTTAAGACCAGACCTTCTGTCGCAAGGTCCTTTCTTCCATCAGGATCTCAAATCCTTAAATTTAAAGGTATGGAGATTGAACGCTTGATTCTTGGTCAAAGAGGTTTCTCTGACTCTGTGATTAATACTATGTTACAGGCTCGTAAATCTGTATCTAGAGAGATATATTATAGAGTCTGGAAGACTTATATTTCTTGGTGTCTTTCTCATCATTTTTCCTGGCATTCTTTTAGAATTCCGAGAATTTTACAGTTTCTTCAGGATGGTTTAGATAAAGGTTTGTCCGCAAGTTCCTTGAAAGGACAAATCTCTGCTCTTTCTGTTCTTTTTCACAGAAAGATTGCTAATCTTCCTGATATTCATTGTTTTGTACAAGCTTTGGTTCGTATAAAACCTGTCATTAAGTCTATTTCTCCTCCTTGGAGTTTGAATTTGGTTCTGGGGGCTCTTCAAGCTCCTCCTTTTGAACCCATGCATTCATTGGACATTAAATTACTTTCTTGGAAAGTTTTGTTCCTTTTGGCGATCTCTTCTGCCAGAAGAGTCTCTGAATTATCTGCTCTTTCTTGTGAGTCTCCTTTTCTGATTTTTCATCAGGATAAGGCGGTGTTGCGAACTTCTTTTGAATTTTTACCTAAGGTTGTGAATTCCAACAACATTAGTAGAGAAATTGTGGTTCCTTCATTATGTCCTAATCCTAAAAATTCTAAGGAGAAATCGTTGCATTCTTTGGATGTTGTTAGAGCTTTGAAATATTATGTTGAAGCTACTAAGTCTTTCCAAAGACTTCTAGTCTATTTGTCATCTTTTCCGGTTCTAGAAAAGGTCAGAAAGCTTCTGCCATTTCTTTGGCATCTTGGTTGAAATCCTTAATTCACCATGCTTATGTCGAGTCGGGTTAAACTCCGCCTCAAAGGATTACAGCTCATTCTACTAGGTCAGTTTCTACTTCCTGGGCGTTTAGGAATGAGGCTTCGGTTGATCAGATTTGCAAAGCAGCAATCTGGTCCTCTTTGCATACTTTTACTAAATTCTACCATTTTGATGTGTTTTCTTCTTCTGAAGCAGTTTTTGGTAGAAAAGTACTTCAGGCAGCGTTTTCAGTTTGAATCTTCTGCTTATGTTTTCATTAAACTTTATTTTGGGTGTGGATTATTTTCAGCGGAATCAGCTGTCTTTATTTTATCCCTCCCTCTCTAGTGACTCTTGCGTGGATAGATCCACATCTTGGGTAGTCATTATCCCATACGTCACTAGCTCATGGACTCTTGCTAATTACATGAAAGAAAACATAATTTATGTAAGAACTTACCTGATAAATTCATTTCTTTCATATTAGCAAGAGTCCATGAGGCCCACCCTTTTTTTGGTGGTTATGATTTTTTTTTTTTTTATAAAGCACAACTATTCCAATTCCTTATTTTATATGCTTTCGCACTTTTTTTATCACCCCACTTCTTGGCTATTCGTTAAACTGATTTGTGGGTGTGGTGAGGGGTGTATTTATAGGCATTTTGAGGTTTGGGAAACTTTGCCCCTCCTGGTAGGAATGTATATCCCATACGTCACTAGCTCATGGACTCTTGCTAATATGAAAGAAATGAATTTATCATGTAAGTTCTTACATAAATTATGTTTTTATCTAAGCGGGGATTCTCTGAGTCGGTCATTGATACCTTGATTCAGGCTCGAAAGCCTGTTACTAGGAAAATTTACCATAAGATATGGCGTAATTATCTTTATTGGTTCGAATCCAAGGGCTACTCAAGGCGTAGGATCAGGATTCCTAGGATTTTGTCCTTTCTCCAAGAAGGATTGGAGAAGGGATTATCAGCTAGTTCCTTAAAGGGACAGATTTCTGCTTTGTCAATCTTACTACACAAGCGTCTGGCAGATGTCCCAGACGTTCAGTCGTTTTGTCAGGATTAAGTTAGAATCATGCCTGTGTTTAAACCTGTTGCCCCGCCATGGAGTTTGAATTTAGTTCTAAATGTTCTTCAAGGGGTTCCGTTTAAACCCATGCATTCCATAGATATTAAACTTCTATCTTGGAAAGTTCTGTTTTTAGTTGCTATCTCTTCTGCTCGAAGAGTTTCTGAGCTTTCTGCATTACAATGCGACTCGCCTTATCTTATATTCCATTCTGATAAGGTGGTTTTGTGTACTAAACCTGGATTCCTTCCTAAGGTTATTTCAAATAAGAATATTAATCAGGAAATTGTTGTTCCTTCTCTATGTCCTAGTCCTTCTTCTAAGAAGGAGCTCTAAGAGGATGAAAAGACAAGGGGCGCCAACATAGTGTGAATCAGTTTACGACAACTGTAAAACAATAATTTGCATAGAATCTACTCACAAATAGAGTGGCACCTTGAATCAACTAAGTGCGTGCAGGCAGGCTGACATTCAGGACCAGCAGTCAGTACGCTGGAGGTCTCACCCGGGAGACCTGTGGGTAAGTGGAGAGAGGTAGATGAGATCAGCTGTAAATCGTGAAGTAAGCCGGATCGCCAATGGAGAAATTCAAATGGCTGTGTTGGTTTTCCCAAAGTGCTGCTCACACGATCGAATCCCAAGCAAACTGACAATGTCAGTATAAGGAAAATGCTGTTTAAAATCCAACTGGATAAAAACACTGCAAGCAGCAGTAATAAAATAGCAAAGAACCGGGTCTGTTTTTTGCTCTCTTATGCTGCATCCAGGTGGTTTCCGAAAATGGCAGGGTGATGAAAGAATCCACCTGGATGCAGCTTATGCTGCATTCAGGTGGATTCCGAAAAAAGGCAGGGTGGTGAAAGAATCCATCCAAGTGGATTCTTTCACCACCCCTTTTGCTCTCTCTCCCACCTCTCTTTTGCTATAACTCCCCCTCTCTCTTTTGCTCTCTACCTCTCTCTCTTTTGCTCTCTCCCCCCTCTCTTTTGCTCTCTCTCACCTCTCTTTTGCTCTCTCCCACTTTTCTTTTGCACTCTCCCACCTCTCTTTTGCTCTCTCACCCATCTCTTTTGCCCTCTCTCCTCCGCTCTTTTGCTCTCTCACCCCCTCTCTTTTGCCCTCTCTCTCTCCCCCCTCTCTTTTGCTCTCTCTCTCTCCCCCCTCTCTTTTGCTCTTTCTCTCCCCCTCTCTTTTGCCCTCTCTCTCTCCCCCTCTCTTTTGCGCTCTCTTCCCTCTCTTTTGCTCTCTCTCCGCCTCTCTTTTGCGCTCTCTCCCCCTCTCTTTTGCGCTCTCTCCCCCTCTCTTTTGCGCTCTCTCCCCCTCTCTTTTGCTCTCTCTCCCCCTCTCTTTTGTGCTCTCTCCCCCTCTCTTTTGTGCTCTCTCCCCCTCTCTTTTGTGCTCTCTCCCCTCTCTTTTGTGCTCTCTCCCCTCTCTTTTGTGCTCTCTCCCCTCTCTTTTGCTCTCTCTCCCCTCTCTTTTGCTCTCTCTCCCCTCTCTTTTGCTCTCTCTCCCCCTTCTCTTTTTCTTTCTCTCCCCCTCTCTTTTGCTCTCTCTCTCCCCATTTTCGGAAGGGCAGTCTATTGTGGTGACGGAACCACCCTGCTATTTTCAGAATCCACCTGGATGCAGTTTATGCTGCATCCAGGTGGTTTCCGAAAATGGCAGGGTGGTGAAAGAATCCACCTGGATGCAGCTTACGCTGTATCCAGGTGGATTCTTTCACCAATCTGCCAGTTTCGGAATCCACCTGGATGCAGCATAAGCTTCATCCAGGTGGATTCTGAAAAAAGGCAGGGTGGTGAAAGAATCCATCCAAGTGGATTCTTCACCACCCCTTTTGCTCTCTCCCCCTCTCTTTTGCTCTCTCCCACCTCTCTTTTGCTCTCTCCCACCTCTCTTTTGCTCTCTCCCACCTCTCATTTGCTCTCTCCCACCTCTCTTTTGCTCTCTCCCACCTCTCTTTTGCTCTCTCCCACCTCTCTTTTGCTCTCTCACCCCTCTCTTTTGCCCTCTCTCCCCCGCTCTTTTGCCCTCTCTCCCCCGCTCTTTTGCTCTCTCCCCCCCCTCTCTTTTGCTCTCTCCCCCCCTCTCTTTTGCTCTCCCCCCCCTCTCTTTTGCTCTCTCTCTCCCCCCTCTCTTTTACTCTCTCTCTCCCCCTCTTTTACTCTCTCTCCTCCCCCTTTCTTTTGCTCTCTCTCTCCTCCCTCTCTTTTTTGCTCTCTCTCCCCCCTCTCTTTTGCTCTCTCTCTCCCCCCTCTCTCTCTCCCCCTCTCTTTTGCGCTCTCTCCCCTCTCTTTTGCGCTCTCTTCCCTCTCTTTCGCTCTCTCTGCGCCTCTATTTTGCGCTCTCTCCCCCTCTTTTGCTCTCTCTCCCCCTCTCTTTTGCGCTCTCTCCCCCTCTCTTTTGCGCTCTCTCCCCCTCTCTTTTGCGCTCTCTCCCCCTCTCTTTTGCGCTCTCTCCTCCTCTCTTTTGCTCTCTCTCCCCTCTCTTTTGCTCTCTCTCCCCTTCTCTTTTGCTCTCTCTCCCCTTCTCTTTTGCTCTCTCTCCCCTTCTCTTTTGCTCTCTCTCCCCTTCTCTTTTGCTCTCTCTCCCCCCTCTCTTTTGCTCTCTCTCCCCCCCTCTATTTTGTGCTCCCCCCTCTCTTTTGCACTCTCCCCTCTCTTTTGCTCTCTCTCCCCCTTCTCTTTTGCTCTCCCCCCCCCCTCTCTTTTGCTCTCTCTTTCTCTCCCCCTCTCTTTTGCGCTCTCTCCCCCTCTCTTTTGCTCTCTCTTTCTCTCCCCCTCTCTTTTGCACTCTCTCCCCTCTCTTTTTTTCTCTCTCCCCTCTCTTTTTTTCTCTCTACCCCTCTCTTTTTTTCTCTCTCCCCCTCTCTTTTTTTCTCTCTCCCCTCTCTTTTTTTCTCTCTCCCCTCTCTTTTTTTCTCTCTCCCCTCTCTTTTTTTCTCTCTCCCCTCTCTTTCTTTTGCTCTCTCTCCCCTCTCTTTTGCTCTCTCTCCCCTTCTCTTTTGCTCTCTCTCCCCTTCTCTTTTTCTTTCTCTCCCCCCTCTCTTTTGCTCTCTCTCCCCCCTCTATTTTGCCATCTCCCCCCCCCCTCTATTTTGCCATCTCCCCCCCTCTGTTTTGTGCTCTCCCCCCCCTCTGTTTTGTGCTCTCCCCCCTCTCTTTTGCACTCTCCCCCCTCTCTTTTGCACTCTCCCCCCTCTCTTTTGCACTCTCCCCCCTCTCTTTTGCACTCTCCCCCCTCTCTTTTGCGCTCTCTCTCCCCCTCTCTTTTGCACTCTCCCCTCTCTTTTGCTCTCTCCCCCCCTTCTCGTTTGCTCTCTCTCCCCCTTCTCTTTTGCTCTCTCTCTCTTTCTCTCTTTCTCTCTCTCCCCCTCTCTTTTGCTCTCTCTCCCCTCTCTTATGCTCTCTCTCCCCCTTCTCTTTTTCTTTCTACCCCACCTCTCTTTTGCTCTCTCTCTTTCTCTCTCTCCCCCTCTCTTTTGCTCTCTCTCCCCTCTCTATTGCTCTCTCTTCCCCCTCTCTTTTGCTCTCTCTCCCCCCCTATCTTTTGTGCTCTCTCCCCCTCTTTTGTGCTCTCTCCCCCTCTTGTGCTCTCTCCCCCTCTCTTGTGCTCTCTCCCCTTCTCTTTTGCTCTCTCTCCCCCTACTCTCTTTCTTTCTCTCCCCCCTCTCTTTTGCTCTCTCTCCCCCCTCTCTTTTGCTCTCTCTCCCCCCCTCTCTTTTGCTCTCTCTCCCCCCTCTTTTGCTCTCTCTCCCCCCTCTCTTTTGCTCTCTCCCCCCTCTATTTTGCCCTCTCCCCCCTCTATTTTATGCTCTCCCCCTCTCTTTTGCACTCTCCCCTCTCTTTTGCACTCTCCCCCTTCTCGTTTGCTCTCTCTCCCCCTTCTCGTTTGCTCTCTCTCCCCCTTCTCGTTTGCTTTCTCCCCCCCTCTCTTTTGCTCTCTCTCTTTCTCTCCCCTCTCTATTGCTCTCTCTCTCTTTCTCCCCTCTCTATTGCTCTCTCTTCCCCCTCTCTATTGCGCTCTCTCCCCCTCTCTTTTGTGCTCTCTCCTCTCTGTTTTGCTCTCTCTCCCCCTCTCTTTTGCACTCTCTCCCCTCTCTTTTGCGCTCTCTTTCTCCCCCTCTCTTTTGCTCGCTCTCTCAACCCCTCTCTTTTGCTCTCTCCCCCTTCTCTTTTGCTCTCTCTCATTCTCTTCTCTCTTTTGCTCTCTCTCTTCCCCCCTCTTTTTTGCTCTCTCTCTCCCCCCTCTCTTTTGCTCTCTCTCCCCTCTATTTTGCACTCTCTCTCCCCTCTCTCTCTCCCCTCTCTTTTGTGCTCTCTCTCCCCTCTCTTTTGTGCTCTCTCCCCTCTCTTTTGTGCTCTCTCTCTCCCCTCTCTTTTGTGCTCTCTCTCTCCCCTCTCTTTTGTGCTCTCTCCCCCCTCTCTTTTGCACTCTCTCCCTCCCTCTCTTTTGCGCTCTCTCCCTCCCTCTCTTTTGTGCTCTCTCTCTCCCTCTCTTTTGCGCTCTCTCTCTCCCTCTCTTTTCCGCTCTCTCTCCCCCTCTTTTGCACTCTCTCTCTCCCCTCTCTTTTGCTCGTGCACTCTCTCCCCCCTCTTTTTTGCTCTCTCTCTCTTCCTCTCTTTTGCTTTCTCCCCCTCTCTTTTGCTATCTCTCCACCCTCTTTTGCTCTCTCTCTCCCTCCTCTTTTTTGCTCTCTCTCACCCCTCTGGTGCGCGCTTACGCAGACAGACACGGCTGCTCCTGCCAGGTCCCGCCCCCTGCCACACTTTTGCCCTGCCCCCGTCAAGCACTGGCCCCGCCCCATCATGCCCCGGCCCTGCCTCTGTCAAGCCCGGCTCTGCCCCATCACGCCCCGTCTCCTCCCCTTCATGTATGGTCATCCACGCCCCCTTCACATCTGGTCATCCACGCCCCCTTCACGTCCGGTCGACCACGTCCCCTTCACGTCCGATCGACCACGCCCCCTTAACGGATCAGGTGCCAGGTCAGTTAGCCCACACCTACACTAGCAGAAGATTGTTACAGACAGTGACACACACAGTGTCACCGTCTGTAACAATTAGGCATCTGGCCTCATATGGAGGCGGAGCACCGATCGCGCTCTGGCTCCATATGTGGCAGATGCCTGAAGCTTCAGGAGCTCCAGCTCTAAGCTGTTATTTTACAGCTGAGAGTTGGAGCTCCTGAAGCTGTCTCTCGCTGAGGTGGCTGCGCGTGCATCCAACATTCCTTTGAGGATGCGCGTGCAACTGGCGAAGGACATTACAGTTTGTATAACAAGATCTGAGGCTCACTCAACAAAAATATATAAGTTAAGCCAAGCATTACTTTTAATGAGAGTATACTTCACCTAATGGGTTTAAATGTAAGTGTGCTGTGTCAGGTGCTCATCATAAATAAAGCAGTTCAGTTCCTTCTTTGAGAGACTAAAAGCAGACATGTTCAAAAATAATG
>NC_069502.1:545717119-545719541 GCF_027579735.1 Bombina bombina | reverse complement strand
GATGCAGCATAAGCTTCATCCAGGTGGATTCTGAAAAAAGGCAGGGTGGTGAAAGAATCCATCCAAGTGGATTCTTCACCACCCCTTTTGCTCTCTCCCCCTCTCTTTTGCTCTCTCCCACCTCTCTTTTGCTCTCTCCCACCTCTCTTTTGCTCTCTCCCACCTCTCATTTGCTCTCTCCCACCTCTCTTTTGCTCTCTCCCACCTCTCTTTTTGCTCTCTCCCACCTCTCTTTTGCTCTCTCACCCCTCTCTTTTGCCCTCTCTCCCCCGCTCTTTTGCCCTCTCTCCCCCGCTCTTTTGCTCTCTCCCCCCCCTCTCTTTTGCTCTCTCTCCCCCCTCTCTTTTGCTCTCCCCCCCCCTCTCTTTTGCTCTCTCTCTCCCCCCTCTCTTTTACTCTCTCTCTCCCCCTCTTTTACTCTCTCTCCTCCCCCTTTCTTTTGCTCTCTCTCTCCTCCCTCTCTTTTTTGCTCTCTCTCCCCCCTCTCTTTTGCTCTCTCTCTCCCCCTCTCTCTCTCCCCCTCTCTTTTGCGCTCTCTCCCCTCTCTTTTGCGCTCTCTTCCCTCTCTTTCGCTCTCTCTGCGCCTCTATTTTGCGCTCTCTCCCCCTCTTTTGCTCTCTCTCCCCCTCTCTTTTGCGCTCTCTCCCCCTCTCTTTTGCGCTCTCTCCCCCTCTCTTTTGCGCTCTCTCCCCCTCTCTTTTGCGCTCTCTCCTCCTCTCTTTTGCTCTCTCTCCCCTCTCTTTTGCTCTCTCTCCCCCTCTCTTTTGCTCTCTCTCCCCCTCTCTTTTGCTCTCTCTCCCCCTCTCTTTTGCTCTCTCTCCCCCTCTCTTTTGCTCTCTCTCCCCCCTCTCTTTTGCTCTCTCCCGCCTATATTTTGTGCTCCCCCCCTCTCTTTTGCTCTTTCCCCCTCTATTTTGCTCTCTCTCCCCCTTCTCTTTTGCTCTCCCCCCCCCTCTCTTTTGCTCTCTCTTTCTCTCCCCCTCTCTTTTGCGCTCTCTCCCCCTCTCTTTTGCTCTCTCTTTCTCTCCCCCTCTCTTTTGCACTCTCTCCCCTCTCTTTTTTTCTCTCTCCCCTCTCTTTTTTTCTCTCTACCCCTCTCTTTTTTTCTCTCTCCCCCTCTCTTTTTTTCTCTCTCCCCTCTCTTTTTTTCTCTCTCCCCTCTCTTTTTTTCTCTCTCCCCTCTCTTTACTTTATCTGTCCCCTCTCTTTGCTCTCTCTCCCCTCTCTTTTGCTCTCTCTCCCCTTCTCTTTTGCTCTCTCTCCCCTTCTCTTTTTCTTTCTCTCCCCCCTCTCTTTTGCTCTCTCTCCCCCCTCTATTTTGCCATCTCCCCCCCCCCTCTATTTTGCCATCTCCCCCCCTCTGTTTTGTGCTCTCCCCCCCTCTGTTTTGTGCTCTCCCCCCTCTCTTTTGCACTCTCCCCCCTCTCTTTTGCACTCTCCCCCCTCTCTTTTGCACTCTCCCCCCTCTCTTTTGCACTCTCCCCCCTCTCTTTTGCACTCTCCCCCTCTCTTTTGCACTCTCCCCTCTCTTTTGCTCTCTCCCCCCCTTCTCGTTTGCTCTCTCTCCCCCTTCTCTTTTGCTCTCTCTCTCTTTCTCTCTTTCTCTCTCTCCCCCTCTCTTTTGCTCTCTCTCCCCCTCTCTTATGCTCTCTCTCCCCCTTCTCTTTTTCTTTCTACCCCACCTCTCTTTTGCTCTCTCTCTTTCTCTCTCTCCCCCTCTCTTTTGCTCTCTCTCCCCTCTCTATTGCTCTCTCTTCCCCCTCTCTTTTGCTCTCTCTCCCCCCCTCTCTTTTGTGCTCTCTCCCCCTCTTTTGTGCTCTCTCCCCCTCTTGTGCTCTCTCCCCCTCTCTTGTGCTCTCTCCCCTTCTCTTTTGCTCTCTCTCCCCCTACTCTCTTTCTTTCTCTCCCCCCTCTCTTTTGCTCTCTCTCCCCCCTCTCTTTTGCTCTCTCTCCCCCCTCTCTTTTGCTCTCTCTCCCCCCTCTTTTGCTCTCTCTCCCCCCTCTCTTTTGCTCTCTCCCCCCTCTATTTTGCCCTCTCCCCCCTCTATTTTATGCTCTCCCCCTCTCTTTTGCACTCTCCCCTCTCTTTTGCACTCTCCCCCTTCTCGTTTGCTCTCTCTCCCCCTTCTCGTTTGCTCTCTCTCCCCCTTCTCGTTTGCTCTCTCTCCCCCTTCTCGTTTGCTTTCTCCCCCCCTCTCTTTTGCTCTCTCTCTTTCTCTCCCCTCTCTATTGCTCTCTCTCTCTTTCTCCCCTCTCTATTGCTCTCTCTTCCCCCTCTCTATTGCGCTCTCTCCCCCTCTCTTTTGTGCTCTCTCCCTCTCTGTTTTGCTCTCTCTCCCCCTCTCTTTTGCACTCTCTCCCCTCTCTTTTGCGCTCTCTTTCTCCCCCTCTCTTTTGCTCGCTCTCTCAACCCCTCTCTTTT
>NC_069502.1:545687119-545712119 GCF_027579735.1 Bombina bombina | reverse complement strand
CATTAAGGACGAGGAATCAGACACCCCGGTATCCAGACATTTCAAAATCCATCACAATGCTGATGCCTCCCTACTAAAAATTCAGGGCATAGATCATGTCCCTATATGGAGACGGGGGGGGGGGGGAGGGTAATAGGGAAGATAAACTAAATAAACGTGAGGTTTTTTTGGATTTTTAATTTAAGAACAAGCAATCCCTTAGGTTTAAATATGAGAAGAGACCTTGACTTATTTGTAAACTAATAGAATTTCTTCAATACAGGAATCTTACACATTAACTCTCTACTTTCTAACAATAAACTATTATACTAAAGTCTATATATTAAACATATATGTTTCTAACTATATATTATTGAGCATACCATTTGAAATTGAACATATATCTGTTTTAGTAATAAGATAAGGCTTTTATATGTACAAATTAAAAATTTAATTGTATTAGCCCTACAATATATACATATACTAAATTTCAAACAAGATATATTTTTGTGGTATGAATATAAGTTTATTGTTTTTTAAAAACCAGCACAGATCTATTTGGAAGGATTTGACACTATGTCTGAAAAATATAACTACTGTTTCTTTAACAAAATTGCTATAAAGCTCAGAAAGATCAGGACCACTCACAAGCAGTGACCAAGTGCGCAACCGCACGAAACATGTCTGCGTGAGGTCCTGATCACCTAGACATTTTGTTTTTATCTGTGTGTGCTTTATACAGCTAATTTAGGCTGTCATGTTTTTACTTCAAATACTTGAATAAACGTCTACTTTCTTTCATGTAATTAGCAAGAGTCCATGAGCTAATGACATATGGGATATACATTCCTACCAGGAGGGGCAAAGTTTCCCAAACCTTAAAATGCCTATAAATACACCCCTCACCACACCCACAATTCAGTTTTACAAACTTTGCCTCCCGTGGAGGTGGTGAAGTAAGTTTGTGCTAGATTCTTCGTTGATATGCGCTCCGCAGCAGGCTGGAGCCCGGTTTTCCTCTCAGCGTGCAGTGAATGTCAGAGGGATGTGAAGAGATTATTGCCTATTTGAATTCAATGATCTCCTTCTACGGGGTCTATTTCATAGGTTCTCTGTTATCGGTCGTAGAGATTCATCTCTTACCTCCCTTTTCAGATCGACGATATACTCTTATATATACCATTTCCTCTACTGATTCTCGTTTCAGTACTGGTTTGGCTTTCTACTATATGTAGATGTGTCCTGGGTTAAGTAAGTCTTATTTTCTGTGACACTCTAAGCTATTGTTGGGCACTTTTATATAAAGTTCTAAATATATGTGTTTAAACATTTATTTTCCTTGATTCAGGATGTTCAATATTCCTTATTTCAGACAGTCAGTTTCATTATTTGGGATAATGCATTTGAATATTAAATTTTTCTTACCTTTAAAATTTGACTTTTTTTCCTGTGGGCTGTTAGGCTCGCGGGGGCTGAAAATGCTTCATTTTATTGCGTCATTCTTGGCGCAGACTTTTTTGGCGCAAAAAAATTCTTAGTCATTTCCGGCATCATACTTGTCACCGGAAGTTGTTTGTATGTGCGTCATTTTTTTGACGTTTTTTTGCACCAAAGATGTCGGCGTTACCCGGATGTGGCGTCATTTTTGGCGCCAAAGCATTTAGGCGCTAAATAGTGTGGGCGTCTTTTTTGGCGCTAAAAAATATGGGCTTCATTTTTGTCTCCACATTATTTAAGTCTCATTGTTTATTTGCTTCTGGTTGCTAGAAGCTTGTTCATTGGCATTTTTTCCCATTCCTGAAACTGTCATTTAAGGAATTTGATAGATTTTGCTTTATATGTTGTTTTTTCTATTACATATTGCAAGATGTCTCAGATTGACCCTGGATCAAAAGCTACTTCTGGAAAAACGCTTAACTGAGTTCAGTTCTACCAAAGCTAAGTCCATTTATTTTAAATGTTATAAATGTTTATCTTTAGCTATGGTTTGTAATAGTTTATTATGATATACTTTTACATGCAGAATCCATTAGTATTTATGCTTTATATATTGCCATTCTTACATCTTGTGTGCAAGAAATATTTAGAAGATTTATAAGAAATATTTTTCTGATTCTATGTTAAAGGCTTTGTCTGACTTCGTGCCTTCTAATAAAAAATTTTAGGTCTTTTTCACTTCTTTTTTAATTATTGAAGTTTCAAATGACCAACAACATACTGTTTTATCCTTCTCTGATGATGTTTTTTCTCTTTCAGAATTTTCTTCATCAGATATTGACACTAACAAATCTACTTTTTTATTATTTTTTTATTAAAGTACATTTGTTCTTTGTTGAAAAGGTGTTGATTATTTTGGATATTAAGGTAACTAGTTCTTTAAGACTAGCTGACACTATTTCTGCTTATTTATTCTTCTGTGTTTTCAGAGGTTTTCTTTCCAATTCCCCATACTAGGGAATGGAATAGGCTGAGAATTTTCTTTTATTCCTTCTTCAAAGGTTTTAAACTATATTCTTTGCCAGCAGTTAAATTCAATTTGGAGGGTTCTCCAATTTATTGGGGCTATCTCTACTCCTACTAATTGGGCTATTGTTTCTATAGCAAAATAGTATTTATTTTCCTTTAGATGGTTGTATCTTATTTATGGAAAATTATTTAGTTCCAGGTACTTTTCTTGGTCTTGTGTTTTATTTGGATGTTGCAATTGCTTCATTTTTGTTCTGTTTACTTTAAGATCAAGTATCAGATTATGATTTATTTTAGCATTGTTAAAGGCCAACATTTACTAGACTAGGTGCTGTTGCATTTGTCTTGCTGTTTTGCATTTATTGATTATGCAAGTCCACTGTATTGACTGTTCCTTTAACTGGACTATCATGCTAATAATTTCATTTGTGTCTTCATTTTATTGAATATTTTCGCAAATGAGGGTTAATCTATGTCTTTAGCTATTTCAGATAGAAGAATTTTGTGATTTTTAAAAAATCCATATTTCTTTCATGTAATTAGCAAGAGTCCATGAGCTAGTGACGTATGGGATATACATTCCTACCAGGAGGGGCAAAGTTTCCCAAACCTTAAAATGCCTATAAATACACCCCTCACCACACCCACAATTCAGTTTTACAAACTTTGCCTCCGATGGAGGTGGTGAAGTAAGTTTGTGCTAGATTCTACGTTGATATGCGCTCCGCAGCAAGTTGGAGCCCGGTTTTCCTCTCAGCGTGCAGTGAATGTCAGAGGGATGTGAGGAGAGTATTGCCTATTTGAATGCAGTGATCTCCTTCTACGGGGTCTATTTCATAGGTTCTCTGTTATCGGTCGTAGAGATTCATCTCTTACCTCCCTTTTCAGATCGACGATATACTCTTATATATATACCATTACCTCTGCTGATTCTCGTTTCAGTACTGGTTTGGCTTTCTACAAACATGTAGATGAGTGTCCTGGGGTAAGTAAATCTTATTTTCTGTGACACTCTAAGCTATGGTTGGGCACTTTGTTTATAAAGTTCTAAATATATGTATTCAAACATTTATTTGCCTTGACTCAGAATGTTCAACATTCCTTATTTTTCAGACAGTCAGTTTCATATTTGGGATAAATGCATTTGTTTCAATCATTTTTTCTTACCTTAAAAAATTTGACTTTTTCCCTGTGGGCTGTTAGGCTCGCGGGGGCAGAAAATGCTTCATTTTATTGCGTCATTCTTGGCGCGGACTTTTTTGGCGCCAAATTTTTTTTCTCTGTTTCCGGCGTCATACGTGTCGCCGGAAGTTGCGTCATTTTTTAACGTTTTTTTGCGTCAAAAATGTCGGCGTTCCGGATGTGGCGTCATTTTTGGCGCCAAAAGCATTTAGGCGCCAAATAATGTGGGCGTCTTTTTTGGCGCTAAAAAATATGGGCGTCATTTTTGTCTCCACATTATTTAAGTCTCATTATTTATTGCTTCTGGTTGCTAGAAGCTTGTTCACTGGCATTTTTTTCCCATTCCTGAAACTGTCATTTAAGGAATTTGATCAATTTTGCTTTATATGTTGTTTTTTTCTTTTACATATTGCAAGATGTTCCACGTTGCAACTGAGTCAGAAGATACTTCAGGAAAATCACTGCCCAGTGCTGGAGCTACCAAGCTAAGTGTATCTGCTATAAACTTTTGGTATCTGTTTCTCCAGCTGTTGTTTGTATTGCATGTCATGTCAAACTTATTAATGCAGATAAAATTTCCTTTAGTACTGTTACATTACCTGTTGCTGTTCCGTCAACATCTAATTTTCAGAGTGTTCCTGATAACATAAGAGATTTTTTTTTTTAAATCCATTAAGAAGGCTATGTCTGTTATTTCTCCTTCTAGTATACATAAAAGTCTTTTAAAACTTCTCTTTTTTCAGATGAATTTTTAAATGAACATCATCATTCTGATAATGGTTCTTCTGGTTCAGAGGTTTCTGTCTCAGAGGTTGATGCTGATAAATCTTTGTTTCTTTCATGTAATTAGCAAGAGACCATGAGCTAGTGACGTATGGGATATACATTCCTACCAGGAGGGGCAAAGTTTCCCAAACCTCAAAATGCCTATAAATACACCCCTCACCACACCCACAATTCAGTTTTACAAACTTTGCCTCCGATGGAGGTGGTGAAGTAAGTTTGTGCTAGATTCTACGTTGATATGCGCTCCGCAGCAAGTTGGAGCCCGGTTTTCCTCTCAGCGTGCAGTGAATGTCAGAGGGATGTGAGGAGAGTATTGCCTATTTGAATGCAGTGATCTCCTTCTACGGGGTCTATTTCATAGGTTCTCTGTTATCGGTCGTAGAGATTCATCTCTTACCTTCCTTTTCAGATCGACGATATACTCTTATATATACCATTACCTCTGCTGATTCTCGTTTCAGTACTGGTTTGGCTTTCTACAAACATGTAGATGAGTGTCCTGGGGTAAGTAAATCTTATTTTCTGTGACACTCTAAGCTATGGTTGGGCACTTTGTTTATAAAGTTCTAAATATATGTATTCAAACATTTATTTGCCTTGACTCAAAATGTTCAACTTTCCTTATTTTTCAGACAGTCAGTTTCATATTTGGGATTATGCATTTTAATTATTCATTTTTTCTTACCTTCAATTTGACTATTTTTTCCCTGTGGGCTGTTAGGCTCGCGGGGGCTGAAAATGCTTCATTTTATTGCGTCATTCTTGGCGCTGACTTTTTTGGCGCAAAAATTATTTTCCGTTTCCGGCGTCATACGTGTCGCCGGAAGTTGCGCCATTTTTTGACGTTATTTTGCGCCATAAATGTCGGCGTTCCGGATGTGGCGTCATTTTTGGCGCCAAAAGCATTTAGGCGCCAAATAATGTGGGCGTCTTATTTGGCGCTAAAAAATATGGGCGTCGCTTTTGTCTCCACATTATTTAAGTCTCATTTTTCATTGCTTCTGGTTGCTAGAAGCTTGTTCTTTGGCATTTTTTCCCATTCCTGAAACTGTCATTTAAAGAATTTGATCAATTTTGCTTTATATGTTGTTTTTTCTCTTACATATTGCAAGATGTCTCACGTTGCATCTGAGTCAGAAGATACTACAGGAAAATCGCTGTCTAGTGCTGGATCTACCAAAGCTAAGTGTATCTGCTGTAAACTTTTGGTAGCTATTCCTCCGGCTGTTGTTTGTATTAATTGTCATGACAAACTTGTTAATGCAGATAATATTTCCTTTAGTAAAGTACCATTGTCTGTTGCAGTTCCTTCAACATCTAAGGTGCAGAATGTTCCTGATAACATAAGAGATTTTGTTTCTGAATCCATCAAGAAGGCTATGTCTGTTATTTCTCCTTCTAGTAAACGTAAAAAATCTTTTAAAACTTCTCTCCCTACAGATGAATTTTTAAATGAACATCATCATTCTGATTCTGATGACTCTTCTGGTTCAGAGGATTCTGTTTCAGAGATTGATGCTGATAAATCTTCATATTTATTTAAAATGGAATTTATTCGTTCTTTACTTAAAGAAGTATTAATTGCTTTAGAAATAGAGGATTCTGGTCCTCTTGATACTAATTCTAAACGTTTAGATAAGGTATTTAAATCTCCTGTGGTTATTCCAGAAGTTTTTCCTGTTCCTAATGCTATTTCTGCAGTAATTTCCAAAGAATGGGATAAATTGGGTAATTCATTTACTCCTTCTAAACGTTTTAAGCAATTATATCCTGTACCGTCTGACAGGTTAGAATTTTGGGACAAAATCCCTAAAGTTGATGGGGCTATTTCTACCCTTGCTAAACGTACTACCATTCCTACGTCAGATGGTACTTCGTTTAAAGATCCTTTAGATAGGAAAATTGAATCCTTTCTAAGAAAAGCTTATCTGTGTTCAGGTAATCTTCTTAGACCTGCTATATCATTGGCTGATGTTGCTGCAGCTTCAACTTTTTGGTTGGAAACTTTAGCGCAACAAGTAACAAATCATGATTCTCATGATATTATTATTCTTCTTCAGCATGCTAATAATTTTATCTGTGATGCCATTTTTGATATTATCAGAGTTGATGTCAGGTTTATGTCTCTAGCTATTTTAGCTAGAAGAGCTTTATGGCTTAAGACTTGGGATGCTGATATGGCTTCTAAATCAACTCTACTTTCCATTTCTTTCCAGGGTAACAAATTATTTGGTTCTCAGTTGGATTCTATTATCTCAACTGTTACTGGTGGGAAAGGAACTTTTTTACCACAGGATAAAAAATCTAAAGGTAAAAACAGGGCTAATAATCGTTTTCGTTCCTTTCGTTTCAACAAAGAACAAAAGCCTGATCCTTCATCCTCAGGAGCAGTTTCAGTTTGGAAACCATCTCCAGTCTGGAATAAATCCAAGCCTGCTAGAAAGGCAAAGCCTGCTTCTAAGTCCACATGAAGGTGCGGCCCTCATTCCAGCTCAGCTGGTAGGGGGCAGGTTACGTTTTTTCAAAGAAATTTGGATCAATTCTGTTCACAATCTTTGGATTCAGAACATTGTTTCAGAAGGGTACAGAATTGGTTTCAAGATGAGACCTCCTGCAAAGAGATTTTTTCTTTCCCGTGTCCCAGTAAATCCAGTAAAAGCTCAAGCATTTCTGAATTGTGTTTCAGATCTAGAGTTGGCTGGAGTAATTATGCCAGTTCCAGTTCCGGAACAGGGGATGGGGTTTTATTCAAATCTCTTCATTGTACCAAAGAAGGAGAATTCCTTCAGACCAGTTCTGGATCTAAAAATATTGAATCGTTATGTAAGGATACCAACGTTCAAGATGGTAACTGTAAGGACTATCTTGCCTTTTGTTCAGCAAGGGAATTATATGTCCACAATAGATTTACAGGATGCATATCTGCATATTCCGATTCATCCAGATCATTATCAGTTCCTGAGATTCTCTTTTCTGGACAAGCATTACCAGTTTGTGGCTCTACCGTTTGGCCTAGCTACAGCTCCAAGAATTTTTTCAAAGGTTCTCGGTGCCCTTCTGTCTGTAATCAGAGAACAGGGTATTGTGGTATTTCCTTATTTGGACGATATCTTGGTACTTGCTCAGTCTTTACATTTAGCAGAATCTCATACGAATCGACTTGTGTTGTTTCTTCAAGATCATGGTTGGAGGATCAATTTACCAAAAAGTTCTTTGATTCCTCAGACAAGGGTAACCTTTCTGGGTTTCCAGATAGATTCAGTGTCCATGACTCTGTCTTTAACAGACAAGAGACGTCTAAAATTGATTGCAGCTTGTCGAAACCTTCAGTCACAATCATTCCCTTCGGTAGCCTTATGCATGGAAATTCTAGGTCTTATGACTGCTGCATCGGACGCGATCCCCTTTGCTCGTTTTCACATGCGACCTCTTCAGCTCTGTATGCTGAATCAATGGTGCAAGGATTACACAAAGATATCTCAATTAATATCTTTAAAACCGATTGTTCGACACTCTCTAACGTGGTGGACAGATCACCATCGTTTAATTCAGGGGGCTTCTTTTGTGCTTCCGACCTGGACTGTAATTTCAACAGATGCAAGTCTCACAGGTTGGGGAGCTGTGTGGGGATCTCTGACGGCACAAGGAGTTTGGGAATCTCAGGAGGTGAGATTACCGATCAATATTTTGGAACTCCGTGCAATTTTCAGAGCTCTTCAGTTTTGGCCTCTTCTGAAGAGAGAATCGTTCATTTGTTTTCAGACAGACAATGTCACATCTGTGGCATACATCAATCATCAAGGAGGGACTCACAGTCCTCTGGCCATGAAAGAAGTATCTCGAATTTTGCTTTGGGCGGAATCCAGCTCCTGTCTAATCTCTGCGGTTCATATCCCAGGTATAGACAATTGGGAAGCGGATTATCTCAGTCACCAAACGTTGCATCCGGGCGAATGGTCTCTTCACCCAGAGGTATTTCTTCAGATTGTTCAAATGTGGGAACTTCCAGAAATAGATCTGATGGCGTCTCATCTAAACAAGAAACTTCCCAGGTATCTGTCCAGATCCCGGGATCCTCAGGCGGAGGCAGTGGATGCATTATCACTTCCTTGGAAGTATCATCCTGCCTATATCTTTCCGCCTCTAGTTCTTCTTCCAAGAGTAATCTCCAAGATTCTGAAGGAATGCTCGTTTGTTCTGCTGGTAGCTCCGGCATGGCCTCACAGGTTTTGGTATGCGGATCTTGTCCGGATGGCCTCTTGCCAACCGTGGACTCTTCCGTTAAGACCAGACCTTCTGTCTCAAGGTCCTTTTTTCCATCAGGATCTGAAATCCTTAAATTTAAAGGTATGGAGATTGAACGCTTGATTCTTGGTCAAAGAGGTTTCTCTGACTCTGTGATTAATACTATGTTACAGGCTCGTAAATCTGTATCTAGAGAGATATATTATAGAGTCTGGAAGACTTATATTTCTTGGTGTCTTTCTCATCATTTTTCTTGGCATTCTTTTAGAATACCGAGAATATTACAGTTTCTTCAGGATGGTTTAGATAAGGGTTTGTCCGCAAGTTCCTTGAAAGGACAAATCTCTGCTCTTTCTGTTCTTTTTCACAGAAAAATTGCTATTCTTCCTGATATTCATTGTTTTGTACAAGCTTTGGTTCGTATAAAGCCTGTCATTAAGTCAATTTCTCCTCCTTGGAGTTTGAATTTGGTTCTGGGGGCTCTTCAAGCTCCTCCATTTGAACCTATGCATTCATTGGACATTAAATTACTTTCTTGGAAAGTTTTGTTCCTTTTGGCCATCTCTTCTGCCAGAAGAGTTTCTGAATTATCTGCTCTTTCTTGTGAGTCTCCTTTTCTGATTTTTCATCAGGATAAGGCGGTGTTGCGAACTTCTTTTGAATTTTTACCTAAAGTTGTGAATTCCAACAACATTAGTAGAGAAATTGTGGTTCCTTCATTATGTCCTAATCCTAAGAATTCTAAGGAGAAATCGTTGCATTCTTTGGATGTTGTTAGAGCTTTGAAATATTATGTTGAAGCTACTAAATCTTTCCGAAAGACTTCTAGTCTATTTGTTATCTTTTCCGGTTCTAGAAAAGGCCAGAAAGCTTCTGCCATTTCTTTGGCATCTTGGTTGAAATCTTTAATTCATCTTGCCTATGTTGAGTCGGGTAAAACTCTGCCTCAGAGGATTACAGCTCATTCTACTAGGTCAGTTTCTACTTCCTGGGCGTTTAGGAATGAAGCTTCGGTTGATCAGATTTGCAAAGCAGCAACTTGGTCCTCTTTGCATACTTTTACTAAATTCTACCATTTTGATGTATTTTCTTCTTCTGAAGCAGTTTGTGGTAGAAAAGTACTTCAGGCAGCGGTTTCAGTTTGAATCTTCTGCTTATGTTTTTCATTAAACTTTATTTTGGGTGTGGATTATTTTCAGCAGGAATTGGCTGTCTTTATTTTATCCCTCCCTCTCTAGTGACTCTTGTGTGGAAAGATCCACATCTTGGGTAATCATTATCCCATACGTCACTAGCTCATGGACTCTTGCTAATTACATGAAAGAAAACATAATTTATGTAAGAACTTACCTGATAAATTCATTTCTTTCATATTAGCAAGAGTCCATGAGGCCCGCCCTTTTTTTGTGGTGGTTATGATTTTGTATAAAGCACAATTATTCCAATTCCTTATTTTATATGCTTTCGCACTTTTTTATCACCCCACTTCTTGGCTATTCGTTAAACTGAATTGTGGGTGTGGTGAGGGGTGTATATATAGGCATTTTGAGGTTTGGGAAACTTTGCCCCTCCTGGTAGGAATGTACATCCCATACGTCACTAGCTCATGGACTCTTGCTAATATGAAAGAAATGAATTTATCAGGTAAGTTCTTACATAAATTATGTTATTTGTTCAAGATGGAATTTATTCGTTCTTTACTTAAAGAAGTATTATTTGCATTAGAAATAGAGGATTCTGGTCCTCTTGATACTAAATGTAAACGTTTAAATAAGGTTTTTAAATCTCCTGTAGTTATTCCAGAAATGTTTTATCTCCCTGATGCTATTTCTGAAGTAATTTCCAGGGAATGGAATAATTTGGGTAATTTATTTCCTCCTTCTAGACGTTTAAGCAATTATATCCTGTGCCATCTGACAGATTAGAGTTTTTTGGGACAAAAATCCCTAAGGTTATGGGGCTGTCTCTACTCCTGCTAATGTACTACTATTCCTACGGCAGATAGTACTTCATTTAAGGATCCTTTAGATAGGAAAATTGAATCCTTTCTAAGAAAAGCTTACTTATGTTCAGGTAATCTTCTTAGACCTGCTATATTTTTAGCGGATGTTGCTGCAGCTTCAACTTTTTGGTTAGAAGCTTTAGCGCAACAAGTAACAGATCATCATTTTATAGCATTATTATTATTCTATAACATGCTAATAATTTTATTGGTGATACCATCTTTTGATATCATTAGAGTTGATGTCAGGTATATGTCTCTAGCTATTTTAGCTAGAAAAGCTTTATGGATTAAACTTGGAATGCTGATATGTCTTCTAAGTCAACTTTGCTTTCCCTTTCTTTCTAGGGTAAATAATCATTTTCGTTCCTTTCCTCACAACAAGGAACAAAAGCCTGATCCTTCATCCTCAGGAGCGGTATCAGTTTGGAAACTATTTCCAGTTTGGAATATATCCAAGCCTTATAGAAACCTATAGCCAGCTCCTAAGTACCTATGAAGGTGCGGCCCTTATTCCAGCTCAGCTGGTATGGGGCAGATTACGTTTTCTTCAAAGAAATTTGGATCAATTCCGTTCTCAATCTCTGGTTTCAGAACATTGTTTCAGAAAGGTACAGAATTGGCTTCAAGTTAAGGCCTCCTGCTAAGAGATTTTTTTCTTTCCCGTGTCCCAGTTAACACAGCAAAGGCTCAGCATTTCTGAAATGTGTTTCAGATCTAGAGTTGGCTGGAGTATTTATGCCAGTTCCAGTTCTGGAACAGGGGCTGGGGTTTTATTTTATCTCTTCATTGTACCAAAGAAGGTCAATTCCTTCAGACCAGTTCCGGATCTATCATTATTGAATCGTTATGTTAGGATACCAACATTCAAGATGGTTACTGTAGGACTATCCTGCCTTATGTTTAGCAAGGGCATTATATGTCTACAATAGATTTACAGGATGTGTATCTGCATATTCCGATTCATCCAGATCACTTTTAGTGTCTGAGATTCTCTTTTTAGACAAGCATTACCAGTTTTGTGGCTCTACCGTTTGGCCTAGCCTCAGTTCCAAGAATTTTTTTCAAAGGTTCTCGGTGCCCTTCTTTCTGTAATCAGAGAACAGGGTTTTGGTATTTCCTTATTTGGACGATATCTTGGTACTTGCTCAGTCTTCTCATTTTCGAAGAATCTCATACGAATCGACTTGTGTTGTTTCTTCAAGTTCATGGTTGGAGGATCAATTTACCAATCAGTTCATTGATTCCTCAGACAAGGGTAACCTTTTTAGGTTTCTAGATAGATTTAGTGTCTATGACTCTGTCCTTGTCAGACAAGAGAAGTTTAACATTGATATCAGCTTGTCAAAACCTTCAGTCACAATCATTCCCTTTGGTAGCCTTATGCATGGAAATGTTGGGTCTTAGGACTGCCGCATCAGATGCGATCTCCTTTGCTCGTTTTCACATGCGACCTCTTCAGCTCTGTATGCTGAACCAATGGTGCAGGGATTACTCAAAGATATCTCAATTAATATCTTTAAACCGATTTTACGACACTCTCTGACATGGTGGACAGATCACCATCGTTTAGTTCAGGGGGCTTCTTTGTTCTTCCGACCTGGACTATAATCTCAACAGATGCAAGTCTTACAGGTTGGGGAGCTGTGTGGGGGTATCTGACGGCACAAGGGGTTTGGGAATCTCAGGAGGTGAGATTTCCGATCAATATTTTGGAACTCCGTGCAATTTTCAGAGCTCTTCAGTCTTGGCCTCTTCTGAAGAGAGAGTTGTTCATTTGTTTTCAGATAGACAATGTCACAACTGTGGCATACATCAATCATCAAGGAGGGACTCACAGTCCTCTGGCTATGAAAGAAGTATCTCGAATTTTGGTTTGGGCGGAATCCAGCTCCTGTCTAATCTCTGCGGTTCATATCCCAGGTATGGACAATTGGAAAGCGGATTATCTCAGTCGCCAAACGTTGCATCCGGGCGAATGGTCTCTTTACCCAGAGGTTTTTCTTCAGATTGTTCAAATGTGGGAACTTCCAGAAATAGATCTGATGGCTTCTCATCTAAACAAGAAACTTCCCAGGTATCTGTCCAGATCCCGGGATCCTCAGGCGGAGGCAGTGGATGCATTATCACTTCCTTGGAAGTATCATCCTGCCTATATCTTTCCGCCTCTAGTTCTTCTTCCAAGAGTAATCTCCAAGATTCTGAAGGAATGCTCGTTTGTTCTGCTGGTAGCTCCGGCATGGCCTCACAGGTTTTGGTATGCGGATCTTGTCCGGATGGCCTCTTGCCAACCGTGGACTCTTCCGTTAAGACCAGACCTTCTGTCTCAAGGTCCTTTTTTCCATCAGGATCTGAAATCCTTAAATTTAAAGGTATGGTGATTGAACGCTTGATTCTTGGTCAAAGAGGTTTCTCTGACTCTGTGATTAATACTATGTTACAGGCTCGTACATCTGTATCCAGAGAGATATATTATAGAGTCTGGAAGACTTATATTTCTTGGTGTCTTTCTCATCATTTTTCTTGGCATTCTTTTAGAATACCGAGAATATTACAGTTTCTTCAGGATGGTTTAGATAAGGGTTTGTCCGCAAGTTCCTTGAAAGGACAAATCTCTGCTCTTTCTGTTCTTTTTCACAGAAAGATTGCTATTCTTCCTGATATTCATTGTTTTGTACAAGCTTTGGTTCGTATAAAGCCTGTCATTAAGTCAATTTCTCCTCCTTGGAGTTTGAATTTGGTTCTGGGGGCTCTTCAAGCTCCTCCATTTGAACCTATGCATTCATTGGACATTAAATTACTTTCTTGGAAAGTTTTGTTCCTTTTGGCCATCTCTTCTGCCAGATGAGTTTCTGAATTATCTGCTCTTTCTTGTGAGTCTCCTTTTCTGATTTTTCATCAGGATAAGGCGGTGTTGCGAACTTCTTTTGAATTTTTACCTAAGTTGTGAATTCCAACAACATTAGTAGAGACATTGTGGTTCCTTCATTATGTCCTAATCCTAAGAATTCTAAGGAGAAATCGTTGCTTTCTTTGGATGTTGTTAGAGCTTTGAAATATTATGTTGAAGCTACTAAGTCTTTCCGAAAGACTTCTAGTTTATTTGTTATCTTTTCCGGTTCTAGAAAGGCCAGAAAACTTCTGCCATTTCTTTGGCATCTTGGTTGAAATCTTTAATTCCTCTTGCCTATGTTGAGTCGGGTAAAACTCCGCCTCAGAGGATTACAGCTCATTCTACTAGGTCAGTTTCTACTTCCTGGGCGTTTAGGAATGAAGCTTCGGTTGATCAGATTTGCAAAGCGGCAACTTGGTCCTCTTTGCATACTTTTACCAAATTCTACCATTTTGATGTATTTTCTTCTTCTGAAGCAGTTTTTGGTAGAAAAGTACTTCAGGCAGCGGTTTCAGTTTGAATCTTCTGCTTATGTTTTTCATTAAACTTTATTTTGGGTGTGGATTATTTTCAGCAGGAATTGGCTGTCTTTATTTTATCCCTCCCTCTCTAGTGACTCTTGTGTGGAAAGATCCACATCTTGGGTAGTCATTATCCCATACGTCACTAGCTCATGGACTCTTGCTAATTACATGAAAGAAAACATAATTTATGTAAGAACTTACCTGATAAATTAATTTCTTTCATATTAGCAAGAGTCCATGAGGCCCGCCCTTTTTTGTGGTGGTTATGAATTTTTTTGTATAAAGCACAATTATTCCAATTCCTTATTTTATATGCTTTCGCACTTTTTTCTTATCACCCCACTTCTTGGCTATTCGTTAAACTGAATTGTGGGTGTGGTGAGGGGTGTATTTATAGGCATTTTAAGGTTTGGGAAACTTTGCCCCTCCTGGTAGGAATGTATATCCCATACGTCACTAGTTTTCTTTTGTTCTAAGATAATCAATTATTTGTTTTATAATTGGATTCCATTCTTAACTGTAACTCTGGGCTTCAAGATTGAGTTCTAAGATTAAAACTTTAAGCTTATACTAGTTTGGTTGTTCTTATTAAGGAACGAATTCCTGAATTCTTTCCCAAGTAACATGTTTATAATTGGAATTTTTTTTCAGTTCAAAATCAGCTCCCTAATATTGCGATGTACGTGCCGTATTCCAGCTTGGCTGGCAAGGGGCAGGTTAAGACTTATTTGAAATTTATTTGGTTCTATTCGGTCCAAATTTCTTTGATTTAATTCCCGTAAGGCTTACACTTTCTTTAAGTGTGTTTTTCGGTACTATATATTTTAGGTACTGTTGAAGCATGGCTGGGCACCCATGGGGTTCAAGCGCTGCTCAGACCTGGAATCTTCTGGGGTATTTCTTCCAGTTCCATTTTTAGGAAATGGGTTTTGGAGTTTTATTCAAACTATTCTGCCTTTTTTGGTCAGTGATAGCATTATTTGTTTTCATTAGATACAATAAATGCATATTTTCATTTTTCTGTTTTCATTCAGATTATTTTCTGAGGATGCGGAATCTCATATGATTCACTTGCTCTTCAGGACATAGTTAGAGGATCTTTTTTTCAAAAGCTCTTGATTTCTCACACAAGGGTCACCTTTTTTAGGTTTCCAGATGGTTTGTGTCACTGTCTTTGTCTCTATCAGACAAGGGACAATTTTATTGTGTTCCGTTTGTCGGTACCTTTAGTCTCTATTATTTCCTTCAGTTGCTATATATGCATAGAAGTTTTAGGTCTTATGGCCACAGCATGGATTTAATTCCATTTGCTCATTTTCAATAGAAAGAACCTTTCCAGTCTTTTATGCTGAATTATGGTGCAGGGATTCTAGGACTTCGCATTTTAAATCTTTGAATCCTAATATTTATCTCTTGATTTGGTGGTTAAGATCACCATCATTTAGTTCTACAGGTCTCTTCGTTTCTTTCAACCTGGACCATGATCTCTACAGATGCGAGTCTTTTTGGTTGGGAGGCTGTCTGAGGATCTCTGTCAGCACAAGGGGTTTGGAAATCTCAGGAGGCGAGATTACCATTTGATATTTTAGAACTCTGTGTTTTCTCAGAATTTTTCAGTTAGTTTCTTTTTGAAGAAGAGACGTTTAATGTTTTTCAAACAATATCACTACTATGGTGTATGTCAATCATCAGAGTAGGACTTTCAGTCCTTAGGTTGTGACAGAAGTGTCTCGGATATTAGCTTGGGCTAAATCCAGCTCCTATCTAAATTCTGTGTTTTTTTTTTCCAGGTATAGATATTTAGGAAGTGGATTATCTCTGTTAATCCAGCTTTTCCTCCGGGAGAATGGTCTCTCTTACCCAGATATGTTTTTTCATCTCATCTGAATAAAGAACTTCCCAGGGGCCTATTAAGGTCTGGGAATCTTCAGGCGGAAGTAATGTATACATTGACATTTCTTTGGAATTATCTTTTGGCCTATTTCTTTCCGCCTCTAGTTCTTCCAGAATTCTTCTGGAGTATTTGTTTGTTATGCTGGTAGCTCCAGCATGGCCTCTCAGGTTTTGGTATATGAATCTCATTCGCATGGCCAGTTGCCAACGTTGGACACCTCCGTTTAAACCAGACCTTTTCTTTCTCAAGGCCATTTTTTTCCATCAGGATCTCAAATGATTACATTTGAAGGGATGGAGATTGAACGCTTGGTTTTTAGTCATAGAGGTTTTTCTGACTCATTGATTAATACTATGTTTCAGGCTCATAAATCTGTCTCTAGAAATATTTATTTTGAGTCTGGAAGACCTACTTTTCTTGGCATTCTTTTAAAATTCATAGAATTTTATTATTTTTTCAGGTTGGTTTGGATAAGGTTTTGTCTTCAATTCTTTGTTAGGACAAATCTCTACTCTTTCTGTTCTTTTTTCACAGAAAGATTGCTAATCATCCTGATATTCATTGTGTTGTACAGGTTTTGGTCCATATCAAGCCTGTCATTAATTCAATCTCTCCTCTTTGGAGTCCCAATTTGGTTCTGAGGGCTTTACAGGCTCCTCCGTTTGAAACTATGCATTTTCTGAACGTTAAATTACTTTCTTGGAAAAGTATTGTTCCTTTTGGTTATTTCTTCTGCTAGAAGAGTTTTTGAGTTATCTGCTCTTTTTTGTGAATATCCTTTTCTGATTTTTCATCAGGATAAGGCAGTGTTACTTCCTGATATTCATCTTTTTTTTTTCAGGTTTTGATTCGTATCAAACCTGTCATTAAGCCAATTTCTCCTCCTTGGAGTCTTAATTGGGTTCTGAAGGTTTTTCAGGCTCTTCTATTTTGAGCATATGCTTGCTCTGGACATTCATTACTTTCATGGAAAGTATTGTTCTTTTTGGACATCTCTTCAGCTAGAACAGTTTTTGAATTATCTGTTCTTTCTTGTGAATCTCCTTGTTCTGATTTTTCATCAGGATAAGGTGTTTTTTTTGCTGTCCTCATTTCAATTTTCACCTAAGTTGTGAATTCTAACATTAGTGGAGGAATTATTGTCTTTTCCTTGTGTCCTAATCCTAAGAATTCTTTGGTAAGATTCTTACATTCTTTAGGATGTGGTAAGAGTTTTAAAATATTATGTTGAAGCTACTCAGATTTCAGATAGACTTCTAGTCTATTTGTTATTCTTTCTGGTTTTAGGAAGATCAGAAGGCTTCTGCCATTTCTTTGGCATCTTGGTTAAGCTTTTGTTTCATCATGCTTATTTGGAGTCGGATTATTCCCCGTCTCAGAGGATTACGGCTCATTCTACTAGGTCAGTTTCTTCTTCCTGGGCTTTTTAAAAATGAAGCTTCTGTTGATCAAATTTGCAAAGCAATGACTTGGTCTTCTTTGCATACTTTTACTAAATTCTACCATTTTGAAGCAGTTTTTGGTAGAATAGTACTTCAGGCAGCTGTTTCAGTTTTGATTCTTCTGCTTATAATTTCAGTTTTTTTCATTATTAAAATTGAAACTTTTGTTTTGGGTAGTGGATTAATTTTTCAGCGGAATTGGCTGTCTTTATTTTATCCCTCCCTCTCTAGTGACTCTTGCGTGGAAGTTCCACATCTTGGGTATTTATATCCCATACGTCACTAGCTCATGGACTCTTGCTAATTACATGAAAGAAAACATAATTTATGTAAGAACTTACCTGATAAATTCATTTCTTTCATATTAGCAAGAGTCCATGAGGCCCACCCTTTTTTGTGGTGGTTATGATTTTTTTGTATAATGCACAATTATTCCAATTCCTTATTTTTTTGATGCTTTCGCTCTTTTCTTATCACCCCACTTCTTGGCTATTCGTTAAACTGAATTGTGGGTGTGGTGAGGGGTGTATTTATAGGCATTTTAAGGTTTGGGAAACTTTGCCCCTCCTGGTAGGAATGTATATCCCATACGTCACTAGCTCATGTACTCTTGCTAATATGAAAGAAATGAATTTATCAGGTAAGTTCTTACATAAATTATGTTTTTTTTATTCTACTTGGAGTCTGTCTGCGCTTCTTATGCGCTCTGCTGCTTTGGATATTATATATATATAAGGAGCCTTTGTCAAGACAAATACATTTACGAGCAAAAACTGTATTCCAATATCTTAACTGTAAACTCATAGACCTTAAACCTCACCCACTCCATGTCATCATGTAAGTATAAATATTAATCATCCAAACACGTATAAATCAAACCCTACTGCTGTTCACACAGTTAGTATGTAATACTGGGGTATGAGACTATATATATGGTTTTATAATGACTTACTACACAAAAATGCAATCTCTATTAATGTATGTACTAATGACTGGTGTGTTACGTCATCACCACCGCAACCAGTGTTTTTACTAGTATTGGCATGTCACATGATGCCCATTGGTTCGTTACTCAGATGACCCCTCTTTTAAGCATGTATTTCTGTTAAATAAGCTTATTAACAATCAAATATGGGTAGGTGTGAGGAATTGAATGGTATATTATGCTATAATCACTCTACTTCCTTATAAGATGCCTACTGTTTACATGCAATTGATGGCTTCATTTCCACCGGGACAGATATGACTACTAGCCGTAGCATCTCATGCAATGGGAATAAACTTGATACAAAAATATCCCTATTAATAACCATATGTGTAATGCGATCTGTTTAACTACCTCTAATATTAATCAAATGTAAACAGAGATATGTTGTAACAACAATCTTCAATAAAAGACACGCTCAGCTACTCATATCAATCGTGACATTAGGTGTTTTAGCACAATGTTAAAAAACAACATAGCTGCAGATTAATAGAAATGCGTGACTTCCTAGTTAGTGAGGATCAGTAAAGTAAAGTATCCCCATTTAAAAAATGTATTAGTTATATAAAGTGAGAGGGATTGCAAGACATTTTCTCTTATAATCAGATGTTGTAAAGTATAGAACACAAATGGCAGAACATTATTTACTACAGAATTAACCAATCCTAAAATCTCCAAATTCAGTGATCCAACAAAATTAGCACCATCCTCCCAAGTAGTGTGACTGGCCAATATTTCCTAATATTGGGGTAACTTAGTGTCCGTATATAAGAGTAAGAGTCACCAAGACACAGCCAGGTGATGGTAAGACAGCAAACTGCTACCGGATAGGGCACTATATGACCTGTACCTAGTAATAAAAACAGATAAATCCTGGTATGTATTTAGTCCCTTTTGTATGAGAGTGTCCAGTCAGTGTATCCACTCAGACTCTTTCTTTAATAACTCCTTATTTCTATCCCCACCTTTCCTTAACTGTGGGACACAATCAATGTGCATTGCTTTTAACGTTGCCACTGTGTGTTTATGCTCAAGGAATTGTCTCGCCACTGGCTGTTGCGATCTCCCCTCAAGTACGGCTGTTCTAATGGCACTTTTATGATTGGCCAATTTCTTCCACAAAGGTATTTCCCAATGTAGTACAATTCACAAAGGCAAATGATTATGCACACCACAAAAGCCATGGTACAAGTCAATCTATGTTGAATATGATAGCTTTTTTAATAATGGGGTGGATGAAATGTAGCTCTTGTTATCAATATATTACAAGTCATACAGTTGCCACATCTGTAGGATCATTTTCTTGCTTTGGGTAGTCAACCTTGTTTATTGTTCACCACTTCAGTATCTAATAGGATGTCCTATAAACAGGTTAAAAAATTAAATAGTTTTGGTTGCTCTCTCTTTCTTGGTTTGCAAATGAAATTTCAGCGTCTAAATAGATACATCATGCAATATCTTATTAAGTTTAACTTCATGATACTCTCGTTTTTTTCCCTCACTTTATATAACTAATGAAAATATTAAATTGGGATTAATTATTAACTTTTCACTGATCTTCACTAACTAGGAAGTCGCTCATTTCTATTAATCTGTAGCTACATTGGTTTTTTTTTAACATTGTGCTAAAACACCTAATGTTACGATAGATATATGAGTAGCTTTTATTGAAGACTTTATGAATGTGTTCTCATTTCATGTAATTGGCAAGAGTCCATGATCTAGTGACGTATGGGATATACAATCCTACCAGGAGGGGCAAAGTTTTCCAAACCTCGAAATGCCTATAAATACACCCCTCACCACACCCACAATTCAGTTTTACAAACCTTGCCTCCTATGGAGGTGGTGAAGTAAGTTTGTGCTTGATTTCTACATTGATATGCACTTCTCAGCATTTTGAAGCCCGATTCCTCTCAGAGTACAGTGAATGTCAGAGGAATGTGAAGGGAGTATCACCTATTGAATGCAATGGTTTTCCTCGCGGGAGATCTATTTCATAGGTTCTCTGTTATCGGTCGTAGAGATTCATCTCCTACCTCCCTTATTCAGATCGACGATATACTCTCATATTCCATTACCTCTACTGATAACTGTTTCAGTACTGGTTTGGCTATTTGCTATATGTGGATGGGTGTCTTTCGGTAAGTATGTTTGGCACTTTATGTATTTAATATAAAGTTCTAAATATATGTATTGTACTTATATTTGCCATTAGTCAGGTTTATGTATATTTCCTATTGCAGACTATTTAGTTTCATATTTGTGAAAAAACATATTTACTCTTTTTTTTTTCAAATTGGCTGCTTTTCACTAAATTTTCCTGGGCAAAATTAGGCTCGCAAGGCACAGAATGCTGATGTTTATTGCGTCATTCTTGGCGTGATAATTTTTTGGCTCGTTCGGTGCGTTCGGTGACGCAAGTTCGTCATTTCCGGCGTCTTAGTTGATGCCGAGTTCCTTGTACAAGGTGCGTCTGCAATGATGCGAGTTTTTCATTTCGGGATGTTGTTAGGGCCAAAAAATGTTCAGTTTGCGTTGTGCGTCATACTTGGCGCCAAATAATTTCATTATTTAAAACCCCATTCCTGTATGCCTCTTGCCTTTTCTATGTCAGAGGGCTATGCTGTTTGCATTTTTTCCCCATTCCTGACACTGCCGTATAAGGAAATTGATCATTTTGCTTTATATGTTGTTTTTTTTCTCTTACATTTGCAAGATGTCTCAATCTGATCCTGTCTCAGAAACCACTGTTGGAACTAGGGCTGCAACAACTAATCGGTAAGTTTCATCATAAAAATAGTTGTCAACAAATCTCATCATCAATTAGGTGGTCAGCTATTAGTTGGTCAGTTGCACAGCACCAGCTGCTTTAATCTGATGATCTACTGCAACTAAGATTGTGCAAAAAAAATTGAATTTATTTATTTTTTTAATCTTTTTTCTATGCGATTAATCGGACAATAATCATCCGATTAATCGGATAGAATTTTTTTTTTTAAAAATTGCACAATACCATGTGCAGGAGTTCATCGGATTGAAGCAGCTAGTGCTGTGCAATTAACCAACTAATCGCTGACCACCTAATTAATAATTAGATTCTTTGACAACTATTTTTATGATCAATCTTACCGATTAGTTGTTGCAGCCCTAGTTGGAACCCTGCTGCATGATAACAGTTCTACCAAAGCTAAGTGTATCTGTTGTAAATTTGTGGAGATTATATCTCCAGCTGTAGTATGTAATAGTTGTCATGATAAGCTCTTACATGCAGATAATGTATCCATCATTAATAGTACAATGCCTGTTATTCCTTCAACATCTAATGTACATGATATCCCTGTGAATATAAACGATTTTATTGCTGTTGCGATTCAGAAGACTTTTTCTGCTATCCCGCCATCTAATAAACGTAAAAGGTCTTTTAAAACGTCTCATAAAGTTGATGAATTTTCAAATGACCGACAACATACTGAGTTATCCTCCTCTGATGAGGATCTATCTAACTCAGAAGATCCTACCTCAGATATTGACACTGACAAATCTACTTATTTATTTAAAATAGAGTATATTCGTTCCTTGTTAAAAGAGGTGTTGATTAAATTGGATATTGAGGAAACTAGTCCTTTTGATGTTAAAACTAGTAAATGTTTAAACTCTGTTTATAAACCTCCTGTGGTTACTCCAGAGGGTTTTCCAGTTCCTGATGCTATTTCTGATATGATTTCTAAAGAATGGAATAGGCCTGGTACTTCTTTTATCCCTTCTTCAAGGTTTAAAAAAATTGTATCCTTTGCCAGCTGTTAGTTTGGAGTTTTGGCAAAAGATCCTCAGAGCTCATGGGGCTATTTCTACTCTTGCCAAACGTACTACTATTCCTATGGAAGATAGTACTTCCTTTAAGG
Source organism: Bombina bombina (assembly GCF_027579735.1). Taxonomy (NCBI): domain Eukaryota; kingdom Metazoa; phylum Chordata; class Amphibia; order Anura; family Bombinatoridae; genus Bombina; species Bombina bombina. The sequence continues at coordinate 545,689,816 of NC_069502.1, read as the reverse complement.
ACCCCTTAGATAGGAAACTTGAATCTTATCTAAGAAAAGCTTATTTATATTCTGGCTGTCTTCTCAGGCTTGCCATTTCTATGGCTGATGTTGCAGCTGCATCAACTTTTTGGTTGGAAAGTTTAGCGCAACAGGAAACAGGTCCTGATTTGTCTAGCATTGTTCGCTTGCTTCAACATGCTAATCATTTTATCTGTGATGCCATTTTTGATATCAAAATTGATGTTAAATCTATGTCTTTCGCTATTTTAGCTAGAAGAGATTTGTGGCTTAAAAATTGGAATTCTGACATGGTATCTAAATCTAGATTACTATCTCTTTCTTTCCAATGTAATAATTTATTTGGTTCTCAGTTGGATTCACTTATTTCAACTGTCACTTGGGTGGAGGGAGTTTTTTGCCTCAGGATAAAAGATCTAAGGGTAAATCTAAAGCTTCTAACAGTTTTCATTCCTTTCGACAAATAAGGAGCAGAAACCCAATCCTTCCCCCCCAAAGAATCTGGTTCCAATTGGAAACCTTCAAGTTGGAATAGATCCAAACCATTTAAGAAACCAAAGCCTGCCCCCAAGTCTGCATGAAGGTGCAGCCCTCAATCCAGCCCAGCTGGTAGAGGGCAGATTAAGATTCTTCCAAGACATTTGGGCAGATTATGTCCAAAATCAATGGATTCAGAGTATTGTCTCTCAAGGGTACTGAATAGGATTCAGAGTAAGATTTCCTGTGATAAGATTTTTTCTCTCACGCATCCCAGCAAATCCAATAAAGGCTCAGGCTTTTCTGAAGTGTGTTTCAGACCTGGAGCTTTCAGGGGTAATCATACCAGTTCCGTTTCAGAAACAGGGTCTGGTGCTTTATTCAAATCCTATTCATTGTCCCAAAGAAAGAAAATTCATTTAGGCCAGTTCTGGATCTGAAAATTTTGAATCGTTTTGTAAGAGTGCTTCAAATGCTTTCAAAATGGTGACTATAAGGACTATTCTGCCTTTTGTTCAGCAAGGTCATTATATGTTCACGATAGACTTACAGGATGCATATCTTCATATTCCGATTCATCCAGACCACTATCAGTTTCTGAGATTCTCTTTTCTAGACAAGAATTACCAATTTGTCGCTCTTCCATTTGGCCTAGAGACAGCTCCAATAATTTTTTCAAAGGTTCTCGGTGCCCTACTCTCTGTAATCAGAGAACGGGGTATTGCGGTGTTTCCTTTTTCGAACGATATCTTGGTACTAGCTCAGTCTTTAAATTCTGCAGAATCTCACACGAATCAAGTAGTGTTGTTTCTTCAAAGACGTGGTTGGAGGATCAATTTACCAAAAAGTTACTTGATTCCTCAGACAAGGGTCACCTTTTTAGGTTTCCAGATAGATTCAGTGTCCATGACTCTGTCTCTAACAGACAAGAGACGACTAAAATTGGGTTCAGCTTGTCGGAACCTTCAGTCTTAATCATTCCCTTCAGTAGCTATGTGCATGGACGTTTTAGGTCTCATGACTGCAGCATCGGACGTGATCCCCTTTGCTCGTTTTCATATGAGACCTCTCCAACTTTGTATGCTGAATCAATGGGGCACGGCTTATACAAAGATATCACAATTAATATCCTTAAATCCCAATGTTCGACTCTCTCTGACTTGGTGGTTAGATCACCATCATATAGTTCAAGGAGCCTTTTGTTCGTCCAACCTGGACTGTGATCACAACAGATGCAAGTCTTTCAGGTTGGGGACCTGTCTGGGGATCTATGACAGCACAAGGGGTTTGGAAATCTCAAGAGGCGAGGTAACCAATATTTTCAGGGCTCTTCAGGGGTGGCTTCTATTGAAGAGAGAACCATTCATTTGTTTTCAGACAGACAATATCACAACTGTGGCATATGTCAATCATCAGGGTGGGACTCGCAGTCCCCAAGCTATGAAAGAAGTATCTTGGATACTTTCTTGGGCGGAATCCAGCTCCTGTCTAATTTCTGTGTTTCGTATCCCAGGTGTAGACAATTGGGAAGCGGATTATCTCAGCCGTCGGACTTTACATCCGGGGGAGTGGTCGCTCCATCCAGATGTGTTTTCTCAAATTGTTCAGATATGGGGTCTTCGAGAAATAGATCTTATGGCTTCCCATATAAGCAAGAAACTTCCCAGGTACCTGTCCAGGTCCAGGGATCCTCAGGCGGAGGCAGGGGATGCGTTAGCAGTTCCTTGGTGTTACCAACCTGCTTATATCTTCCCGCCTCTAGCTCTTCTTCCAAGAGTGATCTCCAAGATCATCATGGAAAAATCCTTTGTATTGCTGGTAGCTCCAGCATGGCCTGACAGGTTTTGGTATGCGGATCTTGTTCGGATGTCCAGTTGCCAACCTTGGGCACTTCCTTTGAGACCAGACCTTTTGTCTCAAGGTCCGTTTTTCTATCAGGATCTCAAATCATTAAATTTGAAGGTATAGAAACTGAACGCCTAGTGCTTAGTCATAGAGGTTTCTCTGACTCAGTGATTAATACTATGTTACAGGCTCGTAAATCTTTTTCTAGGAAGATTTATTATCCAGTTTGGAAGACTTATATTTCATGGTTTTCTTCTCATAAATTTTCCTGACATTCTTTTAGAATTCCTAGAATGTTACAGTTTCTTCAGGATGGTTTGGATAAAGGTTTGTCTGCAAGTTCCTTGAAGGGACAAATCTTTTGCTCTTTCTGTT